>NC_044907.1:39517133-39818945 GCF_001633185.2 Quercus lobata | reverse complement strand
CTAAACTTCTACACACCTAACAGATCCACAATAATAATCCATCGAACAAAGAAACCCTAAAGCATTGTTTGGTTAGTAAGAAATGGAAACAAAAAGTCATCATTTCGCAGATCTAATACACGATTCTCTTTGGAATCCCTTAAAAGTTTGCATTTTCAGAGTATCCAAACAGATTCAAGACTCACAAACAAAAAAAAAAAAAAAAAAAAAAAAAAACTTGGTCAACAAAATCGAAGATTTGAGAAAAGCAAAACAAGGATAGGAATATCGGTATTCGGATCGGGAATAGGAGGAAGTGAGTGACAGACCTGTTTGGATTTGGACAAAAGGTGGGACGAGAAGGCCATAATCGGGGTAGACTCTCAGCGGCGTCGTTTTGAGCTGCTTCTTCTTGTTAGAGCTGTTTTGGTTGATAGGGTGCGTTTATGTGAGCTGAGCCTTTGTTGTTTTTTTTTTTTTTTTTTTTTTACACTAAATGGGCTAAGCCGCGTTTAATCAGACGCAGTTGGGTCTGTTTGAATTGAGCTTATTGTTACTAAAACTGAAAACTGAAAGTACTGTAGCAAAATAATTTTTAAATGTGTGAATAGTATCGTGAGATCCATTTTTAATATTTTTAATGCGTGAATAGTATATAAACAGTACGTGAACAGTGAACCCATGTGAGGTTACTGTTCACGTGCAGGAAAAAAAAAAAAAAGAAGCAAAACGTGGAACTGAAAACGCAAGAATAAGCACTCCCCAAACGCTCACATAAGCTGCGTTTAATTAAATGCAGCTCTAAGCATCATTGAAGCTGCATTTAAAAACGCAAGAATAAGCACTCTCCAAACGCTCACATAAGCTGCGTTTAATTAAATGCAGCTCTAAGCATCATTGAAGCTGCGTTTTTTAAACGCAGCTCCATACATATTGAAAAAAAAAAAAAATCCGGATAGGTCTGTAGTCGCGTTTTTAAAAATGCGGCTTAAGTAGGGAGCTAAACGCAGCCTCAGAATGACAAAATGCGGCTTCATAGCTGATCTATAGCCTCGTTTAGTAAACGCGGCTATAGGTACAGTGTGGAGCATAAATGCAGCTCAAAGTTTCACCTTTAGCTGCGTTTTTGTAAAACGCGGCTAAAAAAGGCGGCCTAAAGACGTGTTTTTTGTAGTGCATCTTTGGGTCAAAGGTAATGTTAGGGATTTGTTGCTTTATTGTTGTATTAGTACTTTGTTGGATTTGAAAGGGACTGAAGAATATTGTTTGTATTTATTGGTATAAAAATAGGCAATGAATGTTTTGCAACTTTCTCTTAAGGCGTATTTGACAACATAGCTGAGCGTAAGAGATCAAACAAAAGAAGCAATGAATGCACAAAAACCACATAGAATGACCAAATATTAACATCGAACAGTTAGTTGGAGTGACTAAAAAGCATAGAATTATTAAATTAATATATTTTGATTTTGTGTTTAGTTAATCTTCGATTGAAAACTACTTCCAGCCAATTTAAAAATAATTATAATTAACTTGCTTAACAAACTAATTCAACTTATAATTCCAAACTTCAACAAAAGAAAATTTATTAACATTATGTTGCTAAAAAAAAGTGACTTCAAGAAGTAAAAACGAAGTTTATATAACTAGATCAGTAAACTACCTACCTCTTTGACTAAAATGGAGCAATTTACTATGGACGGCTTTGCAAATTTTGACAAAGAAATACAATGAATCAACGATTTCAAAATTTCAACCATACAAATTTCTTATTTTCTGTAGACACAACTTGAAATTACTCTTTCAAATTGACAACAGTGATTTAGTATAATATTTTTAAGCCTTTTGTGTAATCTTTTAATATATTCATGTGTATGCATGAATTACAAGCTAATTTATTATAAGTCAAAATTGTTTAAAAGACAATCCCGTCACTAGGATTACCTATATGAGCATTGTTATTATGATTATCATCATCATCATCAAAGCGTGATCAATAAATTGTAACAGGGTTAATGTTTTGTGCAAGAGCTCAAGTAGCTATAATGATCATCTAAATTTCACAACATACTAGAAAGTACGTTTGCCTCTTTAATTCTAATTTTTCATGTTATTTGCGTACACAAATTGTACAATTAGATAGTGACAATCAGCCTTTTTTTTAGCATGACATCATTAGATAGTGACAATCAGCCATGTTCTTTGACTAAAGCTTATTTTTGGTATAAAAAGGGATTAAAAGGACGTACTTGTGGCCATTAAAGTCCAGACCAGACATATAATAAGATAGACACGAATAATTGCTTGCTTCTAGTGTTTTTAATCTAATCGTGCCGTGTAATGTCTGATATGTCAATTAAATTAGCTATTATAACACAATATACACACACACACACACACACTCAAAGAGTTCGTTAAGTTTCAGCAAAAAAAAAAAAAAAAAAGAGTTCGTTAAGTTCAACCAAGCGGATTCCCCACTAGCAATATTAATGTTCAAGTAGACAAATAATAACTCTATCAACAACAAAAAAATAGACAAATAATTTTGTCAAACATCTCCCATAAAACTAAAAATAAATTGTTTGTCATTTACATAACTCGCTAGCCCTACCAGTTCGTCCTTGATCTCCAAATTCTATTTCAAAAAAAGTATTTAGTATCAAATGACTTTGTATTTTGCTAAATTGATTATTATATCAAATGACATTTTCATTTCGGCTTCTACTATTTGTCAGATAGATTAGGTATGGAATTGGGTTTTCTCTGAAATGTCCCAGAACAAAAGTGTTGACCAGAAACTAGTTTGTTCTTAGAAAAATATGAATCTTTTCTTGGACACGGAACCAAAAATATATAGGGGCTGGTTCTATCTTTTGACACAGCACAAGTTGAATCCGCCATGTATGATTTCAATCTTGGACCAAAGTTTATCGCACAGCTAGATTACTTGACTACTACCAGTAGTGTTACGATGGAATTTGGTATTGGTTGGTATAGTGAATCAATCTAATTTATCTTGACAATTCACAAGGGAAATTTGTATAATTTATAATCATTTTTGGTTACAAACGAATTTCAGCCAAAAAATTTCGATGTATTAGAAAGGAAACACTGAACGTTAATCAAAAGTACACCAAATAAGTACTATACAATCATATCAGCTTCACAATGAAATTTACCATTCTAAAACTGACAATTATCAAAAGTACCTACACAAGTTATAGCATCAATTAATTACTTATTTATTTATTTATTTATTTTTTTGAGATGATTAGAAATACTAAGCTCGAACCCACGCAACTCACCGAGTTGCGTGGGTTCGAGCTTAGTATTTCTATTCAATAGCTTCTGAAATACATAATTAATTTTAATGGCATAAAATTTGGCAACAAATTTTAGACCAGCATTTCAATTCTTCAAGGTAAACTAAATACCTGGAATTAATGTTGAGAAACTAAAGAACTCATCTCCATTTTTGCTTTGTTTGGTTAATTTGTTGGACTGACCATATAGAATTGAATTACTGCAACCAAACCAAAGACCAGTTTGCTCACCAGTCACCAAGGCATGCCCTAAAAGTTAGCCACCTGATTATCAAAATAATGACGTAACTTACATTACGTATCAAGCATGTAAGTTTAAATATATCCAAGCTAATTGAATATATGAAGCAGATATTTTTATTTAATGTATCTCTAAGAAATTAATATTATTAGGTCCCTTCACATCTAAGATATCTGAGATTAATATTAAATTAACCCTTTATCATTGGATAGGAATCGATCATGTAGAGAACTACATTCTTGCCACTATTATTGGCCCTTAAATTATGTTTATTAATAAATATATTGTATTTCTAAACTTGATACTCTGCTATATATATATATATATATATATATATATATTTTCCGTAGCTTCACTAGATTTGATGATCATTTACCATTTTTAAAATTGTTTCCAGATAGAACCTTGGAAGGATATTGAAAAAATTACACAGAATTAATTGGTGTCTCCACTCTTCATGAGCCTTAATCCAAATGTAATGCATTATTGTGAACTTTTTATTTTTAGAAAATTTTCTCAGAAAATTAGTAAATGCAAGAAAATTAGGAGCTGGACAATAATTATTGGCTGTTAAGCAAAATTATTTATTTATTTATTTATTTTTGAATCCGTTAAGCAAAATTATTCAATATATATATATATATATATTTTGAATTAGTAGGAGCCGACCAATACTGTTGCCTGCTGTTTGGTGACCACAACACGGTGGATTAAGGTCTGTCTAATCTCACCTAATTAAATTTGTGTGAATTAATGACCACTAATTGACTGACTTTTCTATCTCATTCAATATTATAAAAACTAGTACGTAGCCCCGTGCTACCGCACGGGAATGAATATATTATTAATCATGAGTTTATTCATGTTTAAAAGGTTCAGTTAAGTCTAAATTCGTATTATTAATCAGAAAATTTCATTAACAAAACTTAGCAGTATATATATTTTACACAGAAAGATGAACCTTGGTGACAATGTTTATCCAAAAGATTCATTCACGCTTTTGAATCTTCAATCTCTATTGGTGATTGAAATTTTCGTAACTTAAAAAATTTAAAATTAAATTTAAAAAAAAAACCTCAGAGTTGTACTCATTTTGTAGTTTTACGATGGGTCATTTTGTAACATGATGGGTATTTGTGTGAAAAAAAAACCTCTGAAGTTCCATGACTGATAAAAGAAATTCTCTCCAATCTCTTTTTACAGAGAGAGGGGTTTGTGCATGTTTTTTATACATCCTTCATAGTTTTATTATCACGAAGCAGGTTCAATGGATTTAGATTGGTACTACCGATTCCCAAAGCATGAGTGTTTAATGTATTATTAATTTCGTTTCATTGGCTTTTGCACATGATAGCAAAATTAAAAATAATTAGATTGTACACGTGTATAGTAAAATTGGACTCTAATTTCAGATTCTAATTGAACAATTAGAATGATAATATATGATAGTAACAACAATAGGAAAATTCAAATAAAATTTTGAATTAAATTGTAACAATATGAATAAAAAATTCCAGTAGAAAGACAGGGTGGAGTGATCCACTCCAAGAAGGCAACCAAACTTGCGTAAATATAGAATAATAAATCTCTCTCCGGAAAATTTAAATTGTTTATAACCTTTACCTTCACTGAACATTTTAAAAACATAGTGACTCACATCTAACATCCAGACATCTACAGCCGGGTCCTCTCCAATTCGCGTGAGATTCCATTGATCACTAAGTTCCTTTGTAGCCTGCAAAAAGTATCATCCATTGGTCCACAACAGTGCTTTCTTCATTGTTATAGGTGTCAAATCTGAACAAAAAGCCAAATATAAGGACAGTGAATTTTAGGCATAATGTGCATCTAATCACATATTAGCAATTTATAACAAATGTAAAGATGCAAACTTTGTAAGTGAATAGTAAACAAAACTCAGTGTCAGAACCAAGAAGAAAGCACTTTAATCTGAAATTCAGTGCAAATGTAAAGATGTAAACTTTGTAAGCAATTTATAACAAAGATGCAAACTCTGTCCTTGCTATCTTTTTGGAAATTATGCAATGTATCCAAACCAAGTTCTTATCACCGATATTAATCTCTTTGGTTTTCACGTTTGACTACAAAATCAAGAAAAAACTTAATTAGCACAGTAACTCATTTAACCCGATACATAGAAGTGGTTTTAATGAGAATGAGCCCACATACATTTAGCCACATGATGCAAAATTCAACTTCAATTTTAGATTCTAGACACATGGCACAAAATTAGAGTTCTAATTTGAAATTCAATTTCACACTCTCTCTGCTTCACCTATTATTTTATATATAGATAAAAAAATAAATGGAAAAAAAGAAAAAGAAAAGAAAATTCCTACTTGCTTTTTTTCAATAGTAAGTGTTTACTTTTGGCCCTTTTGGACCATGAAAGCTTGTTTGCATATAGAAGTTAATCAAACAAGTGGTATAGTATATATACTATATGACTTTTAATTTATGTGGGAAAAATATTAATTGTAGAACTCAAATCTACTTTGCTTGGAAAATATTAAGAATCTGGGGAGTTTTGTACGTACATGACTGATTTATTTTGAAGGATCTGGGAAGAATAATCTAATTATTGTTTATATATATTCTCAAATTCGTAATCAAATTCTTTAAGACTTATAAGTCTTAATCTCTGTGCTAGGCACTTTACCTGATTATTATTATTTGTAACTATTATAAATGATGGAATATTGTTATTTTGAAATATAATCATTTCTGGAAATAATAAAAAAGAAAAAGAAGAACACTTAACGATTACAATATATGTTCACATTTATGCGTGCATGTGAACAAGTTATTGGATGAAGAAAAAAAAAAAAACAAAGAAAAAAGGAAGGCATAGAGAGTGATGGTATGTAGGCGTTATCCTCTATAAAGTTATAGGTGATTAATAATTCATGCAATTTCTTGGTCGCGACCATTTTAACGTAGTAATTCCTAATCATATTCGTTAAAAGAAAAAGAAAAAGAATAAAAAAAAGATTCTATCACGTAACTTATTTCACATCTATACACATTTACTTTTCACATTTTAAATATTGACATTATAATATTTAATTTTAAAAATGTGTACATCAATGTATACAATTGTTAATCTTATGTGTATGAATGTGTGAGAAAAGAAAACTGAGAGAATACTTACCATTAAGATAAAAATAATAAATAAAATGAAAATAGTACATTCATCAATATAATTTAAACATATACCAAAAAAGTATTAGTCAATATTTATTTAAACATTATTAACTTAACAAAATTCAATCCACTTAGTTCATAATAGGTTGATAGGATTTAAAAATTTTTAGTGTGAACTTATCTTAAGAACTCTCAAAAATCTTAATTTGTCATTTTCATGAGCCTAGCTTTCATCATATGTTAGTAATAATTTTATAATTGTTGGGTTATAGATTGATTCCAGTTAATTAATTCAATTACTTAAGTTGACGCCAAAAACCTTGTTGCTAAATTGACACCTCCTTGTGCACAAAGTGCTCAGGGGATTGGGGGGGGGGAGGGTAAGGGTTTGAGTTGCGGGGTTAGCAGCATATTGTAATTATCTCTTAAAAAAAAAATTACTCAAGTTGAGTAATTATGTCGAATTAAATAAAATCATGGAGGTATGAACAAATCACCAAATAATCTAGAGTGTAGCGGAAAATAAATTGACATAGTGTTTTGTTAACTAATAGGAAAAACCTCTCACAAAGTAAAAATCCCATTGGATGATTTTTAAGTCACCACTCTCAAGAATCACTAATCAAAATCAAGAGATTACAAGTAAAAGAAATCTTACTCCAAACCTAGTTTATCCTAAAGTAGTAACCGATAGTTGAATTCTTACACCGATTCCCAATTGGTCTTGATTTTGTAGAGACTTCTTCTCTTTGAATAGATCCTAGTACTTGACTAACTCCCAACAACTTGAAACTTCTTGTTGGATTTAAAGTTCTTCAATACACTTGTAAAGAAGGAAGCACTTGGTCGCAAACCCTATAGTGCATAAGAATGTAGTAGCTTCACAATAAGTGTATGGATTCTTTAATTGAGTCTCTATATCTTGTGATGACTTTAAAATAAAGCTTTTATATCCCCTAAAAGTTTAGTGAACGAAACCCTAGAAATCCAAGTTATCATGGGTTGAAAAATAGATCAAAGAAATCTGAATTTGCGAAACTTGATAGATCGAGAGGTATCAAGATTCTTCATTTATTCTTGATAGAAGCTAGTATCGAGCTATTATTGAGACTAGTGTCAAGGTTTACTTTTTTTTTTTTTTTTTAAAAAAAATTTATAGCTTTTCTTCACCTGTTTTTTGGTGTAGTCTTCATGTCTTTAATAATGCCACTTATCTAGTTTGTAAAACATATTTCATGATTTTCTAGAAACCACTTAATTAGAACTACCCAAATACAAGTAAAATGAGTTTTGTCAAAAAATATACCAACACATGAAAAATATGACCCTAACAATAATGTACCTTAATACAACGAGTGTTTTATTGATTGAAATAATACACAATAATGAGTAGCTCTGCCTTTTGGATTCATCATTAGACCATGTGGTTTATATTATTTAAAAATGAAACTCTTTCTAGTTTGACAAAAAAAATTTGTTATGAAAGCACTGTTAATCTTCTACTTGTAAATTTTCCTACCCAAGTGAAAGTTATCATAGGTATACTAGGGGATTCTAGCATTTTGCCTTTTTTTTAAAAAAAAAAAATTTAGCAATATGTCCATGTTTTGAAACTATTTAGGTCTATGCCCCTGTTTTGAAACTTGATTTTCTCAAAATCGAGTTTCAAATGAAAAACTCAATTTGAAGAAAATCGAGTATGGCCTGATCAAACTTAAAAAAAAAATAAAATAAAAAAATAAAAAAATAAAAAACTTGCATGGAACTCGAGTTCATTAAGCTCAAGTTCCGTTTAAAATGCCACTATAGCACTCCCTAAACGCAGTTATAGGTTTGGGGTGATCAAACTGTAGAGAGGGAAAATTCCCGACTTATCACAAGCTGACACGTCACATTATCAAGTCCACAAAATACAGTCAATTACAGAGCACCATGTGTTGCTGCTAGGTTTTTCTATCACTATTCAGAAGCCAATAGAAATTTGCCAAGTGTCATGCAAGAACCAATCACGCTTCAGCGCACGTGTAGGCGATGACTCAAGCAGCTTCGCACGTGTAGGCGATGACTCAAGCAGCTTCGCACGTGTAAGCGATGACTCAAGCAGCTTCGCACGTGTAAGCAATGACTCAAGCAATCCAGCACGTGTAAGCGATGACACAAGCGAACCAATCAGGCTGTGACATGTGTCACCAATCAAGTTCCGCCATGTGTCGCTCACCCACCCCAAAGCTCCTATAAATAGAAGCCTTCCTGAGACATTTAAGAGGACCGGATTTAGAAGGGAAAAAGCTCTGCTGGAATCAAGCCCTGAAGCCTCCAGGAACTTCAAGAACTTCAACCCCAAAATCGAAGAATATTCGAAGCAGAATCATCCAAATCATCTGCCTAGATCCTAAAGTTTGCGAGAATCAAGCTCAAAGGTCCGAAAACATCAACAAATCACACATCAATGAAGCTCTACGGATTTGAGCCTCCAAAGCCCCGAAGAACTTCCACCACAAATCTTCAAATACAAAGAACATTCAAAGCAGAATCATCCAAACTATCTGCCTAAATCTCAAAGTTCACTAGAATCAAGCTCAAAAGCCTCCAGAAACCTTAAACAACCACAAATAAGTGAAGCTCCATGGATTCAAGCCTCTAAAGCCCCGGAGAACTTCCACAACAAACCTTCGAAGACGACGAACGCCCGAAGAACACACAAAGAACACGAAGAACACAAAGAACACAAAGAACAAAGAATTTCTATCAAGCTCATAGCCAGAGATTCATTGTAATTCTGTTCCAAAGATCTTCGATCCATTCCTCAACCAAATTGAAGGATATCTTATGTTCAAGTCAAAATCACATTACCACAAATCCAATCAACAAATCTTTTAAGGAGATCGAATCAGAGGATAATTCTTTTGTAATCACAGAGAATTGTACCACACAATCATAAATACAAATTTGCATTTGCGAAACTATTTTCACTTGTTCGACTTTATTTCCAAACGAGAGATTTAGTCGCTTACACAAACTAAAAAAAAAAAAAAAATTGCATGGAACTCGAGTTCATGGAGCTTGAGTTCCATTTAAAATGCCACTATAGGACAATAAAAATGTAGCTATAGGTTTGGCTTGATCAAACTTTTAAAAAAAAAAGAAAAAGAAAAAGATTTGCATGGAACTCGAGTTTAGGGAGCTCGAGTTCCATTTAAAACACCAGTACTATAGGACAATCAAAACGTAGCTATAGGTGTGGAACTCGAGCTCCATGAACTCGTGTTCCATGAAATTTTTTTTTTTTAATTTTTTTTTTTTAAGTTTGATCGGGCATAACTTGATTTTAAACCAATCGAAACTTGATTTTACTAAAATCAAGTTTCAAAACAGGGGTATATACTTAAATAGTTTCAAAATAGGGATATATTGCTAAATTTTTTAAACAATAGGGGCAAAATGCTAGAATCCCCCGGTATACTATAGATACAAATTGTTATACAACAATTAGGAAAAAATATAAATTACACCAATTAAATATAGTCAATTACACCCATTAAATTTAGGCAAAAATATGAATAGTCTTTTTGATCTGGTAAGTTCGCATTTTTTGTTACTATTAGTTCTTTTGTCCATAACTCCTGTTTACCATTAAAAAATAAAAATTTAATACTAAAAACATATTAATTTTTTTAAAACACAAAAATACAAATTACACCCTTAATTTCAAACTCAAGTTTGAATTTATGCCACTGATAATTGTAATTTTGGTCTTATAAGTTCAAATTTATGCCATTGTTAATCCTATTTAACATTTTTTTATTTTTTATTTTTTTAAGATTGGGGAAAGTTAGGGGTGAAAAAACTTTAGTTTGAAAAGTTTATTACTAAAGTTTCTATTAATTCAATTAATAAAGTCTGTTATATTGTCAATAAAAGATTTCAAATCAAACATGGTGTACACCAAAATGGAACCGTCACAAAAAGCCATTGTGAATCCGTGATAAGAGAATATTGCTAGAAAAAGAGAGAGGAGAGCCAAACCATTGATTAGTCTATTCAATAAAAAAGATAATCACATCAGATAGTACTTATCAAGAAAAGAAAGAATAATCGCATCCGATAATATATCTTTTTAATTTTGATCATTCATATCATCCTGTAGTCCAGCCATATATGCAAGTTGACCATAAAACATTCTCATTCAAAAATTCTTCAACGTAGGTAGGCTGTCCCAATTAGCTATGTGATTAGAACTCCATACATTCAGATTCCGACGCTAAATTTTCATTCATACAATATTTATTGCATGCATACGCGTTTCTAGCCTCCAAGAATGTCCTTCATCATCTAAGGTCAACATACAAAATTTAGTCAATATTAGTTAGTTTTTTCAAAAACTACCCCAAACCAAACTACAAATTATTGTAATACTAACGGTATTATAATATTTTATAAAAATATTGTTAGCCACTCTAATATTATGTTATTATTTTATAATATCATTCATTCTAATTTTGAAAAAAAAAGGTCATTAATTACCACAACCCCAAACCCTGAGCCATGTGAGCATTTTTTAAGCCATAAGCCTAATTACCACAACCCCATCAAGCAAAAGTCCGATTTTTTCACAATCTCAAAGCAACTTGCACTAGAACGTGCCCTAAAAGCTCAAAGTAACATATTTTCACTAGGGCCCAAGTGCAAAAATGCTCGTGAAAAGGCTGCATGGGCTGACTGCCTTGAGCTTTATGAGTACACCCACCTTAGGCTTAACAAAACCATCGACCCTAATATCAAGTGCAGCCAAACCGATGCTCAAACATGGCTCTACACGGCTCTAACCAACCTTGAGACGTGTCGGGCCGGGTTTATTGAACTAGGGGTCCCAGACAATCTCTTGCCCTTGATGTCAAACAATGTTTCTAAGCTAATTAGCAACGCTTTAGCTCTTAACAAAGTTCCATACACTGTACCGAGTTATAAACATGGTTTCCCAACTTGGGTTAGGCCCGGTGACCGGAAACTCTTGCAGTCTTCTTCAGCTCCTAAGGCCAATATTGTGGTGGCACAAGATGGTTCAGGGAATTATAAGACGATAAACGAGGCGATAAGTGCAGCGTCGTCACAGTCAGGAAGTGGGAGGTTTGTGATATATGTGAAGGCTGGGACTTACAAAGAAAACGTTGAGATAAAGTTGAAGAATATTATGTTGGTGGGAGATGGTATAGGAAAAACCATAGTCACTGGGAGCAAAAGTGTTGGTGGAGGTTCTACAACCTTCAATTCAGCCACTATTGGTAAGTAAATTCAATTGATTTCTAATAATATATCTGCTAAATTTTAGTGTTAAGAAATTGTTGTGAATTGGTTCCCTACAAAATATTACATATATATTTATAAGTCTTAGTGGATAAAATCATGGCTTGGACTAAGAAAAGTTACGCTTAGATATGAGACAAAAGAGATTAATAAGAAGTGGAAGTTTAGAGGTTTGAAAGGTTTGGACCATAATGCAACTATGCAAAAATACCAAGAAATTTCTGACCAGTTCGGAAAAAAAGAAAAAGAAAAAGAAAAAGAAAAGAAAAGAAAAGAAAAAAGAAGCACCTCCCTGCATAAATTGACCTCAATTGAATTTTTAGATATGTAAGTCAACCGAGTTGTTGAGTACGTAATTTAGAAATTTTAGTGAGATTATTTATCAAAATCTGAATTTAAAAGGAGTCATATTTCATAATGCACACTATTCATATACCAGACCAAGGCTTGGTTTTGGTTTTGGTTTTGGTTTTGTTTTTAATTTTTTTTAATCTCTCCAGGGTTACAAATGTAGGTTTAGGTTCAAAGGAAAGAAAAATTATTGCTTGGATCCAACGTATGTATTGGATGTCCCATAACATGGGGTTCTCATGAGTGTGTAAGGCTCACATCCGATACATATATTGGATAGATACTTTCTTATTTTTCAAGAGACTTTAGGTATGATATGTTTTGGTTTTTTTTTTTTTTTTTGAAATTAAGTAGGATTACTAAGTCATCAAATTTGACAAGATTTTGTGGAATAAGTTGCCTCTCTTCTTTCTTTTTTTTTTTTTGGTCAAATTGGAGTTCGAACAACTAATACATATATTGAATATATGTGATACTTTCTTTTCAAGTTACCTTGGTTGTCAATTATGTTTTGGCCTTTTTTTTTTTCAAAATTAAGTACGATGACTATAGCAAAATATTATAGCATCAAATTTGACAAAATTTTGTGTGAAAGTTCTTTTTGTCAAATTGGGTTCTATCTTTTTCAATGGAAGTTTTTTCAAGGAATAGGCCGAAAAGGACCATGGTCCAGAAATTCTAGATTAATGGTATAATATTCTCTCTCTCTCTCTCTCTCTCTTTCTTACTTAAGTTATCATAGACATGAGATTCATCGATTTACAAATTATTCTAATACTATGTGATGTTACGCTACTCCACCTACCCTATTTGATCAAGAAGGGAATCCACCTGCCTTCATGCGCAAGAATTTTACACACTACCATGAAATTGAAATTTTACATTATACAAGACATATCTATCTTTGCATATGTGTCAAATAGAAAATGACAAGATTAAAGTACCTAGTTTGAGCCTGTCTGTACGCTATGGTACCAACTACCAACGACCAAACCCTTTGCATCTAAAAAATGTGGACAAGAACCCATTAAAATTCGTACAAGTCGTAGGGCATGGCCCACTAGGAGGAAAATTCACGACCTGAATTGTTTATAACATAAGGTTTTTATTTTATTTTTTTGGATAGGTTTTTTTTGCTTAATTAAGTTTCAATCAAAGGTGGCCAACAAGGCATTGCTTGTGTATATATAATAATGTTTTTATGCTAATAATTATTGTCGTATTTAATTACTTGTGGTCCTAACTTGCCACATCTGATTCAGTACCCCGAAATATTATGTCTTACACCTTATACAGTCATAATGTTACTAAAATAATGAATGTGAATCTAAAATTTGAGTAAAATATTTTTGACATGACAATTAAGCTTTTGTTTTCTTGAATTTTCAGCTGTTGTGGGAGATGGATTCATTGCTCGCGACATCACTATAAGGAACACTGCCGGTGCAGTAAATCAACAAGCCGTGGCCCTTCGTTCTGGGTCCGATCTCTCGGTATTTTACAGGTGCAGCTTGGAAGGGTACCAAGACACCCTCTATGTCCATTCCCAAAGGCAATTCTATAGGGAATGTGACATATATGGCACGGTCGATTTTATATTTGGAAATGCTGCAGTTGTTCTCCAAAATTGTAACATTTATGCACGTTACCCTCCTAACAAGACTAATACTCTTACTGCACAAGGTAGGACTGACCCTAATCAAAACACTGGGATTTCTATTCATGATTGTACAGTCAAGGCTACTTCGGATTTAAAGGCGTCTCAAAGCTCAGTTACAACATACTTAGGGAGGCCATGGAAGGAGTACTCACGCACGGTTTTTATGAAAACATACTTAGATAGCTTGATTGCTCCAGCTGGATGGATGGAATGGAGTGGAAATTTTGCCCTTAAGACCTTGTATTATGCGGAGTATGCCAACACAGGGCCGGGATCATCAACTGCTAAGAGGGTCAATTGGCCTGGCTACCATGTCATTACTAGTGCATCTGTGGCTTCACAATACACTGTAGCAAACTTTATCTCCGGCGGTTCTTGGTTGCCGGCTACCAATGTGCCTTACACAGCTAGCCTTTAATTTTTTCAAGGAAATTATTACATACATGCCTTCAATTTGTTCAATTGTTTTCAATTGTACATTTGCATTTGAGTTCCTCGTGGTATAAAAATAAGTTGGTTGTTGCCACAAAAAAAAAAAAAAAGAAAAAAAAAAAGGATTGTGTAATAGTTGTCATTCTTTGATAAGTTGTAATCAATGATTCAAAATAAATAAAATCGATTATGTTTAATATTCTGCACGAAACTTTTGGCTAAGGTTGCTTTGGTATATAAAATGAGGTTTCTACATTCTATTCATATGCATAGATACATAAATATTTTTAGATACAAATATCTCAACAAGTCATATGGATAATCAAAGTGCTTGTTGAAAAACATATATGTTATGGATTTTCACGTAAGTCAAGGATGAGTTTAGAAAAAAAGTAATCCATATATATATATATAAAAGCTGAAGCGTAATATTTATTATTGTTATCCTCCTATTGAGCTACATTAGTGGCCACATCATTCACTTATTTTCTACTTCTTCTTTCTTCTTTTTAAACTTTTATTATCTCTATTTTTTATTTTTTTAAAAAGACTTTTCTTCACCATATTAGTCCGTATTTATTGTTATGTTTCCTCCAACTTTTCCCCTCCCTCTTTTGTCTCTTTGTCTCCCACTACTTCTACTTTACCATTACACTTCTTTCATCATTTTTCACTTTCTTATATTTTGACTTTTTTTTCTCCCATTTTTATTTTGTATAAATTCAATATCATTTCTTTCATCCAATCCATATTTTTCTTACAAAAAAACCGAGTACTCTCTCTCTCTCTACATTATTTGGGTGAATTTTATTCTTTCTTATAACTCTGATTAAGTTTGATTTTTTTTTTTAATAAATATGTGTTTTGGTATTGTGTTTTTTTTAATTTTTCATCACAAAGTCTTCTCTCTCCCTTTTATAGTTTTGGTTGAATTTTTGTTTGGGTTAGTAATTAGTTTTTTTTTTTAAAAAAAAGAATTTAAGTTTATATCAAAACACAATCTACATGGCTATGAATTTAAATATGCCTACAAATTGTTTGAGTAATAAATTATTATAAAGTCAATCATTTATTCCTTTAGTTTTATTTTAATTTTGGTTAAGATAACATTGTAATTTTGTGATGAGTTTTTATTATTTTGATAATCTCCTTATTCCTTAAGAGATGAGAAAATTGAATAATAAATTTGAAACCTATAAATTTTAGTTGTATATTAGGCAAATATAACACACTACAATAGAAGTTAGAAGAATAAGGTTCACCTTAAAAAAATATTAATCAAACATAAAAAAAATAATAGTATGATATATTTGTTTTTTTAAAAAAAAAAAGATAATACTTGAAGTATTTATTTATTTATTTTTTAGTTTTTGGATAATCAAAGTAATTGTTACCTTTTATATATTACACTCCATTAAATAATATTTATATATACCTGGGCATTGTGTCTGTTTGCGACTAGTGTTATAATAATAACAAAGTATTACCCAATAATTGTAATTTGACGGTGACCCTAATTACTTCAATTTACCCAAATCTATTGGCCAAGGGATTTTGCCCATAGTAAGGCAGTTGACATCATTGACCAATTGAAAAAATTATGCTTTATTTATCAAAAAAGAAAAAGAAAAAGTATGCTTTTCACTTTTTAAGATTCAAATATTTGATAACAAAGTGATAGGCAATTAAATCTAGAAGGGATAATATTCAAACCCTGTAGAAAATTATTTGTCAACTTTCTAGTGATAGCTGCAAATGTTGGTTAACGGACAGTGCTAATATTTTGTCTATGTATAATCTATGGTCAAATAAAACGATTTGGCGATCTTCTTCATTGGTTTCTAATTATATGTGTGTGCATAAAATTTGATTAAATGGTTCAGATCACACAAATTAATCACGCATGTGTGAAAAACCTACGCTCATTTAATTTGCAGAACCCATTCCCTTATGATACGAAAAACTATTAAAGTTCACGTATCAATTGCATGAGCCCTGTTAAAGTCTGGCCTTGTATTCTAACAAGCCCATTATGTAAATTTTCTTAGTTATTACATTCACTAAAATGTTTAAATTTAAGCTATAAGCTTTGAGTATATTGGAAAATTTGTATCTTATAAGAGATAATTACAGTAAACCCACCTGAGGTGTAGCCCGTTTGCGCTTTGCCTAATCGTGGTTTAAAACTTTACACTTTACCCACCTGTACTTCAATTCATTATCCTCCCGTTACCCACCTCATCCTTAGACGTTAGAAAAACATATTTTTATTCTAAATTAGAATATAATACGGATCAAACAACACGAACTTACTCTCTTTTCCTTGCGAGCCCTAGAAATGTGAAAATCCCTTGAACTGAGCTGGGGTTTTAATTTTTCTAATCATGCTTTCGTGTGAGGGTGAGGTTCTGACTTTGGGTTGTCTTGAGGCATTGAATATTCAAAGATAGACCATCACCAGGTACGAAATTTCTGCTTTATGGTTCTGAGTTGGAGTTTCAAGTTTTGATGGTAGTTTTGATTTACAGGAATTTGATAATCGATGTCTTTTTCGAGTGGAAATTACTTAGGTTCAAGTGTGTATATGTGTACATATAAGACTTATGTGCTGAGAACAAGTCTAACAGTGGATAATTTTGGGAGAAGGTTTCTGGGTTGTAGCCAATATAAGGTAAGTATACTTTTTACTTAATCTAGTTGATTCACATGAGATTGGAATGTGATGTGTTCAATTCAATTTATGAATAGGTTGGTCCGAAGTGCCCTTTCTTTAAATGGATTGATAATCCCACTTGTATGCGTGGGAATGAAGCTGCCTCTTTGGTGCAACAAAAATTGGATTTATTGTGGAGCGAGCTGCAACTTGCACATGAAAGGGAAACAGAAGCTACCCAGGTAGCAGTAGAAGCTACCCAAATGACAGAAATTGCTTAAGACAGAGTAGCAAAAGCCATTGAGAGGGAAAGATAGTTTTGAGCTTCCTCTGTTCAAGTCAAGGAGATAGTAGTGAGAGCTTTAGAGGAAGAAAGAAATTGCAAAATTGTACTAATTTTGTCATGGTTTTTATTTTATTTTATTTTGGTTATATTGTTTTCATGTTTTGACTTAAGTGAGAATGTTGGAATGATGTTATTGAGTCTGCCTGATGGGTTGTAATATAAGGTGGTCCTTAATTGTATTGTAATAGAACTATGAAATTTTTTTTGAGAATGAGAACTATGTAAGGTGGTAGATACTGTTGGCTTGAACCCACTTAATAATATAAGCCTTTTTAAGACAAAGTGTTATTTATGTTAGATGCTGTTGGTATTTTTGTTTAAAGTGAATTGGCTACTTGTGAGCTGTGAGCTGTTGGTGTTGGAGTTTCGTTGGATGTTGTGAGCTGTGTTGGTTTGTGCATAAAGTACATTGTGTGAAGACAATTGTGTTGAAAGTGAATTTAAAGTGCATGACAATCTGTCAACTTGCAAGAAAAGATAACAAATGCACACATACACTTGCTATTCAATACATACACCCTGCACACATAAACAAACTCATATAATAATAACTCATATAACAAACTACAATAATCAGAATAATAATTCTGAACACCTGTCATTAAGTTGGGAAATTGTATACATATTTTAAGGTGGCATTGAATAGTCTTTCATCAACCATTAGTAAATATAAGGCATTTGGTACAACAACCAAAACAGTTGTAGTTGTTCAATGTTTACAAAACTTACAAAAATAAAAAAAGTGTTTGAATAGCTATATAAAAAAGTGTCTTGCTATTGTCTGCCCTGCCATTGTCTACAAACTACATAAAACCCTAATACTACATAACCCTAATACATAATAACAAAAGTATCTTGATTTAGTTTTAATTTACTGCCCCTGCCCTTGCCTCTCCCACCATAACTGGCCTTTCCACATCTTGTTCTACATTTTTGAACCCTAGCTACATCACCTTTTCCTCTCAAAGTAGCTCATCTGGTAGCATGTGGTCTTGTAGGCTACAAAGTATAAGAATTCACATGTTAGCTACCAGTATCACAGTTTATGAATAAAAAATCAAACCTAACACTACAGTACCTGTGATGATGGTGCTTTACTGTCCTATGTTTCTACAGGGGTGTGTGGTGCTAGCTGGCTTAAAGAGAACCAATGAGCTCCTCTAACTATGTACCTGAAGTCTAAAGAGTACCACTGACTTGAGTTCTGTGACCATAGAGCTGTTGGCTATGACCATGGAGCTTGTGGTTGTGGAGTTGGAGCTTTTGGCTATGACCCTGCTGCTTGGTTGGATGAGGATAAGGCCATAGTGTAAGGCTGATGTGTTAGTAGGGGCTGAGTTGAGGATTGGGTCTATGATGAAGATGGGGCCTGTGATGAAGATGGGGCCTGAGATCCTTGTTTGTGTGTAGAAGGCCTTTCACTTCCCTACAATCTCTGCCTCCACTTCTATGGTGTCTTACCAGTGACATTGGCCTTGCATCTGCTTACATTGTGCCCTTCCATTTGACACCTTCCACACCTCACTAGCCTGTTTGCTCTAGACACCTTATAAGGGTTCGGCTGATCAGCATCTCTCTTCCTCTTCATGGGTGGCCTGCCTGGTAGCATATAGACAATATGTGCAACAAGCTTGGGTTGGTCACTTGACATCCACTCAGACTGACCAGGCATGGGAGATATGGGTGTCTTGTATGTCTCCACATAAGCATCCTTTATACACAACCTAACTTTGATCCACTCCAACATTGATAAGATGGGTTTGTCTCTAGCCTTCACAATCATAGAGTTAAAACTCTCACTCAGATTGTTTACCATACAATCTATCAAAACTCTTAAGATGGTCCATCCCCTTCTTAAATTCCTTGGTTGATGTTGTGCCAGCACACCTCTACAGTACACTTTTCAACTGCATGCCCTTGTAGTTAACCTTGAAGTTGTTGTATATGTGCTTCACACAAAACTTGTACTCCACAATTGGAAATAGAGTCTCCATTGCAGGTAGAAGGTCCTGCAATAAAGTAAGCAAGTAAGCATTCAATGTCAGCAAGTAAGCATGTAAAAAGGTAAGCATGTAATGAAGTTAAGATGATAATACCTTCTGCCTGTCATGATGATAATACCCTACTTCTTACATCTGTCCTTAATATCATTTCTACATAATCTCCAAGTAGGCCATACTAAGCCTCTTCATTCCCAGTAATTAGTCCCCTAACTGCCTTCCTTGATCTATACACCTGACTAATACATAAATCAACGGAAATCTTCTACATCACATGGTGCTTAACACCTGAGACCTCTCAATTAGGATTTTTACCAAAATCCTCCAAATACCTCTTTGCCATATAGGCTGATGTAACTTGCCTATTTTTAAATGTTAGGGGACAGGTACACTCAGGATAAAGTGTCTTGATCTCAAATGTGCACTCTCCAGTCACCATTGAGGCATAACACCACTATCCACAATTGTTCTTAAAATGTACAAAAATCTTCTTCTCATTCAACTTCCACTTAACATCAATGTGATGTTGAATCACATACTCCCTTAAAACCTTCCTAAGCACCTAGGAGTTTGGGAACTTCATCCCTTTTGCCAACCTAACATTTTTCATATTAGTCCTCTCATTGAACTCCAAATTGTTAAGCTCCTGCTCATCATCAGAACCATCCACACTTGCAATATCATTCTTTAAAGCTGGTTCAGCCTACTCTTCATCTAAATCTATGTTTGGAAGAGGAACATTGCTTGGGCCAGGTGCATTTGTGTTTGGCTGAGGTGTATTAGTGTTTGGATGAGGTGTATCAGTTGTTGGAACAGTATTAGGCTCATATGGCACTGTGTGAGGTGGAGAAGACTCACCAAAAATGTCATCAGCAAAGTCTTCTCCTTCCAGATTTTCATTCAACCAATCAAACTCCTTCTCCAGACCATCACCCCCTGTAGCAGTTCTTGTGCCATCCCCTACAACAGCACCTGCACCTGCTATAGCAGCCCTTGCACCAGTTCCTACACCAACCCCTCCACCATCAGGAACTTCAACTGCAAGTGGAGCATTACTACTCTCCGTATATAGTATGATGGTGTCTCTTGGCCTTCCCTCATTAGGCTTGCACATGGGTACCACATTTTGATCATCTTGTATGATCCTCAAGTTTTGCTCCAAGTTGCCCTCAGGATCTAAATAATGAACCCTACACGGTTCATCAATCCCCAATTCCTTACATATACCTTTTATTTCAAAATAACTAAGCCTATCAGGATCCCTATATATTATTTCAACTTTCCCACCAAAGTATTCTAAATTAGGATTCCATAGAAAAACACCCCTATAATGTACCTCCAATTTCACTTCCTCATCATCCATCTACAGTAACAAATTACCATTTGACATATATACAATTAACAATTAAAGAATTGTAAACAACAAAAGAGTAAACACCTATATATTTCTGTTTTGCTTTTGGGACTACATTTTCTGCTTTGTTTTTTATTCTGTTGTACTAAATAGCACATGCAAACACTAAAATTTATACCCAATAGAAACTTGGGTCCACTATGAGACACAATGACCACAACAGACAAAATGCCCAAAAACAAACATAAATCCAAAGAACAGGTGTTCACATTTTTCATAAACATCAACAAATACAACCAATATTCTCATTCTATTACATGTAACATTGACCATTGATTGATTACTCAAAAAACAATAAAACAACCACAAGCCCAAAGTAAAAACCCAGACAGTGACTGATTTCTTAATTACCGGGATTTTAGTCCCTCGAACAATCTAGGTTTACACTTGCAACACTATGTCAATATTAGATGCAAAATGGGAAATCTACAGGGATTTTCACGTTTCTAGGGCTTGTGAGGAAAAGAGAGTGAGTTTGTGTACTTTAATCCGTGTTATGTTTTAATTTAGAATAAAAATGTGTTTTTCTAACGTTTGAGGGTAAGGTGGGTAACAGGGGGGTAACAAATTGAAGTACAGGTGGGTAAAGTGTAAAGTTTTAAACCACGGGTAGGCAAAGTGCAAATGGGCCAAACCTCAGGTGGGTTTACTGTAATTATCCCATCTTATAATGAATCAGTACGAGAGGAGGGAAAATTTGTTAAAATATACTTAAGAAAATAATGGAGTTTCTTAACTAATTTTACAATCTCCTTTTATGTTGCAAAAAAAGCCTCTACAAAAAGATAAAGGCTAAGGGTGTGTTTGGATACCACTTATTTTGCTTAAAACTGAAAACTGAAAATACTGTAGCAAAATAATTTTTAAATGTGTGAATAGTGCCATATGACCTATTTTTAGTGAAAGTTTTGTTGAAAAAAAAGGTTTGTGAGTCCCGTGAACAATACACAGGACCCACTAAAAAAACATTACAACCACAAAATGTGCTAAAAAAAAAAAAAAAATGCAAACGTAGACGCATGATAATCGGTATCCAGATGGATACTAAGAGTCCTCAACTAATATATAGTGCACTAGAAGAAGCAAGTTATAACACTGCAAATGGGAGTATCCTTTATACTCATAAGAGTGAAACAATTTAAGATTTAGAATCACAATATAAGTTCAGTTCATTAATAAATTCATTTCCTAAAGATACCCAATTCTGTGAGAGAGGTTGGAATCAAAGAACACATACTTTTATTGTATAAAATATATGTAAAACATTTTGTTATTTGGATATCTAACCCATACTTCATGATACACGAGGAACAGCCTCCTATTTTCAGCCTTCGATGCAGAACTCCTTGTAGAAGTACACCTTCCAGACCCACGGACCACCAATCATCGCCATCACATTTCCAAAAAGGTTTTGTTGTACACCTTTCATCCTTCAATCTTCAGGATGCAATTTTGTTTTGTTTTGATAGGTTAGGGTGAGAGAAATGATTTTCAATGGTTGGGTTTATATGGGCTTTAAGAATTTTGAGAAAAACTAGGTCTCATTAATTTTATGATGCTACATAAGGAAAGTACAACAATTCCTTCCATATTGTTTTTCCCTAAAAAAAAGCCAGGCGCTGTGTCATGAACATCTTTTGTGAAAATATCAAGTACTCTTCCATTGAAGGTAAGTTCTGAGCAAAAACAAGAAATTTAATACCCCAATTGGATTTCCATATTAGAAAATATAGTAACAAAGATGCTTATAAGTTTTCATTGTATACTCATTAATGTCATTTATTTTCATGCAAAAGAGATTGCCAAGCAAAGTCTTAGTCAAGTAATCAAAAAGCGGGATGATTGTTTATCCAGGATGTACTCGTGGGCCCGTGGCATTCTCAATTCTTATCATAAAAGTTCTTATTGTATATATTTATAAATTGTGCAATATAGAGAATGAGTAATATTCTATGAAGTTTATTAGCAAAAAATATACTATGAAGTATGAACAGTCTTGATTGTTAAAATTCTCGGCTGTCCCAATGGGTTGGCACTTGGTAGCTTGTAACACGCAAGAACAATGCATGCATCTAGTGATTAAAAGCATGAGGTACAAAGGGTTCCAAAAAATAATATATAATAAATATAGTATTAAGTGATAAACTATCAAGGATGTTTCAAAATTATGTATTTACATTAGAAACTCGGCTAAAATCATAATAATAATAATAATTGTGGGGGCAAATGATTCGAGCACACTTTTGGGCCTTGAGCCCTATTCGAGGATGATAAGGGATCCATAGATAGATAAGTAAGAAGTTCAAGGATAAAAGAGGAACTGGCCTGTGGACCAAGGATCCCGAGTAGCAAAGGTACCTCGGGAATACTTTAAGTAATCAACTATATTGTAAGGTAGAGCTTTAGGGAAGGTAACAGAGCCATGTAGTAGGGCTGTCCAAACCCTACAGGAGCTTGACAACTCAACTAAACCACTTGATGCTGACCCGATTTTGGCTCGAATTGAAGGTCCAGTCGGTTGACGGCGGGTTTCTATTCTCAAGAATTTACATTGGTGGGTCAAGTGGTAGGTTTGCTTCTCCAAAACTCGAGCAACCTGAACTCGACCAGAGCTATATAAAAAATCCGGCCAAATCCTGCAAAAACAAGCCAAATTCGGCAAGATCTCGACTAGATTTGGCTAGATTTGGTGGAATTTAGCTAGATCCAACCAAATCCCAACAATTTTTAGTGAAAAAATGTAGATTCCTACAATAAAATGCAAATTCCGACAAATTTTCCTAGATTCTGGTGACTTTTTTTTTTTTTAAAGATTTCCATGATTTTTTTTTTTTTTTTAATTTTTAAATTTCGGCGATTGACCAAACCAACTGACACTCACCCTCACCTAAAATTGACTCAACCGATTTTGTCGGCAGTCAATTTCGGGTTCCTTCGCCCTCTACCCAACATCGGCAGGTCTAGTCCGGGTTGGGTCCAAAACCGACCCAGCCTAACTTTTGGACAGGCCTACTATGTAGGTAATGGGAAGAAGAAATATCTGGGAAGGAGACTGCCACCTCCACATTTAATGCACTGCACCAACAGAACTTGCTGTATTTATGAAGAAATGACACCTGAACAGTGTTTTCACAACTCACAGCCCCTCCTACCACCTCCAAAAGGGCTTTAATGGGGCAAGCATCTAGAAGGTTTCCTAAAAACTATACAAATGGAAGGCTGAGATGTAATGGAGGGAACTATATAAGGAAATGATCCCCATAGGCAATGGGGGGAATTTGAAAGTAAAAAGGGAGAGAGAAAAGTAATATATGTACTCATTGTAAAGGGAATATTCCTGATCAATATATGAACAACTAGTCCTCGGAACTGCCCAAGGAAGGATTTTACATTGAATTTGTGTCTCTTACTCTAGTAAACTAAGCCCAGTCATTCTTAAGTTTGAATTTATTTACTTTTGTAGTTTGCTCACAAGATCCACTCTCTCACAAATCTATTTTTTTAGGCTTATTAGGCTAGTCAAACTGTTCTAAGTGGGCTACGCTTCTCACCTTTTAGCTCCTACAACAATAATAATAATAATAGTAATAAATTGATTAGTTATTTAGATATATCAAAATCTTTAAAAACATTTAGCAATATATAGGTACATTGAATTAGTGCAAGAAAAATGGTTTTTAAATTTTTTATTTAACTTGAACTTTACAATGCTTATATTGTAAAATTAGAGCACATATACTTTTACCAAAAACATTGAAAATTAAATCATTGTTTTTTAGTATATTATCTTTTCTATTATAATCCATAAGTTATTGGATATAATTTCGCTAATTTAGGACAAAATGGATAAAGCCCTATCAAGATTGAATACTACCCTATCAGGAATATATATAATTGTTAAAATTAAACTTAGGATGAATTGCAAATTATACTCCTGAAATTTAGAATTGAATGAATTTTACACTTCAAAGTTTCAAAAACATGATGTTACACCCTGACGTTGGTTCTATTAATTCATCCCCGCGATTAATTTCTGCTGTTAAGTGGCACATCATCATGCTGATGTGTTTTATTTTTGCTAAATTAGACCCCAAACTATGTCCTTTTAGTGATGACCAAATAAAGAGCTAGCATGCATCAAAACTACGTCGTTTTAGGCCTAAACTTAAAACAAAATCCTTGAGCCTAAACAACACAATTTTAGAACAAATTCTAAAATCTAAAAACAAAGACCAGGGGTGGTTGCACATACACTTTAAGGGGTTTCAATGAACCCCTTGACTTGAAAATCTTATATATTTATATATATATATATATATATTTTTTTTTTTTTTTTTGCTTTACTAATTTATTTTATTCTTAAAAATATTTTTGCACACCCTGTTTTAAATCTTGCACACTATGATCACATATCAGCTTATCCCACAATCAAACAACAACTTGGTGTATTATTTATTAGTCCTTCAAGTTTGAAGCGTGCGCAATTGGTCTCTCAAGTTTGTAAAATGAGCAATAGAAGTCCTTTTACTAACTGCCATTAACGGTGTTACTTATGTGGCTAACAGACAATGACTTAATATTTTATTTTAATGATGTGGCATATTTTAACTAAAAAATTACAAATTAAAAGTACACATGAGAAACTTTTTTTTACAATGGTACCAAATTAAAAAAAAAAAAAAATTCTTTTTTTTTTTTTTCGTACCATTTGTACATATATCAAAATTCATGGGACCCACTGATGTGAACATAGAAAACTTCTTCTCTTCTAAATGATTTTTTTTTCGACTCTTGCACGAAACCCAATGATTGTCTTCTTCTTTCTTCTTTTTCTTTTTATTTCCTATCTCTCTTGCACGAACCCACACATTGGTGGTCTAAGGTCTTCTTCTTCATTTTTTATTTTTGGTGTTTACTATTTTGTTGTTTTGGTGTTCTTCTTGTTTCAAATAAAATGAAACCCAGTTGAATTTAACCCCACCAACAAAACAAAATTCATAAAAATAGAATCTCAAACACAGAAAACAAAACCCATTTGAGTTTAACCCTCACCCACAAAACACAAACCAAATCAAACATTTAAAGAAAATAAAAGAAAGAAACAACAAAAGAGAAGCAAAGGTGTTGTGAAGTGCTATATGATACATGCCCTGCTTTTTTGCCGCTATGCCTCTACTGGGATTCCATGGGTTTTGTTTCATCCCGTGGAGTGTCTACAAATGTTTAGCTATTTTAGTTTACTTTGTTTCTGTATTTTGTTGCAATTCTATGTAGTTGTTGTGTTAATGTATGTCTTGTTAGTGTGTGTATCTATATCAACCTGGTTGGGCTGTGAAGTTTGTGGTGTTGTAAGACTTTTTAAAGTATGTTTCTATTTACAAACAATTCACGTAGCTTTTTTTCCAAAAGCCCAATTTGATGCTTCCAATATAGCATCATGCCATTCCTTGTCATTATCAAGAAGCCCAAGTGCATAACATGCCTCCTTATATGTTTTATAAACAACACTACATATTGTTCTAACCTCAACAAATTCTTTGGACCTTATACAATGTTAAGCAGCATTCTTAAATAATACTTGTCTCCACTTGAAGGATGTGCAAAATAAATCTTCCCAATACATTTTTTAGTTTTTCTTCACTCCATTGCTTTACATTGTTATGCCAAACCCATTTTGTAGAGATCAATATATGTCAACTCTTTAGCATCTTCAAAAGAATTATTAGCCTTCATCCATATAGTGAACATGGTATCTTCAATTCCAGGAGGATGAACTAATTGCCCTAGATTAATCGACTTTGAATATGTTATATATATTTTTTTAACCTTTCAACAGTTGGGGTCCAATATTGAATTTTAAATTCAAATATCCTTCAACATGCTTCAAAAGCTAAAATATGCCTACAGTCTAAATAATCTTTTGTTTCATCGACAACAATCTCATAATGATCACCACCATTTGTTATTGGATTATCTTGGAAAACAATGATCATTCTATTTGATCCTTTGTTCATATACTTAAACAAATACTTGATTGACTAAGACCAGTTGCACCACTCAACATTTATATGTGATTGGTATTTGATTATGAGGTCTATGTTGTAAGGAACAATATACCGGTTATCAAAAAGTATTCCATTTTTTATTCTACAATTTGTCCACCATTTCTTCTCGATAACTTGGAAAACCATCATTATTGATCATTGTTTTTGCATAAAAACTTTTTGGAAAATGCTTTGAACATTTATACTATCAATATGTGTAGGAGTTGAGTATTTGTTTTTAGGACCAAGGAAAAGAACAATGTGGGCATGTGGCACGACCCTTTTTTGGAATTCAATGGTATACACAACTACAATTAATTTATAAGTTTAAATTTAAAACTTAAAAAAATATACAATCATTATATTACTTAAAAATGAGAAAATTTTATATAAAATTGCATACCTACAATAACTCTTTCAAAGTGCTCTCCTTGGGTGACATCATGCGCAATAGTTGACCTAAGTACTTAACTTTATTTTGAAAACTCTTGTTACAATATCATGTCGGTCCTCAACCTTCTAATTGGAAATAGAGTCCAAAACAAACCTATTTCTAACCACTTTTGATTATAAGTGAAGGTTATAAAAAGATTTGGATATGTAGTCCATCTGCATATTGTCATTGTGTCTTGATAATTTCGTGTTATAAAGTTTGGACTTCCTATAAATATAGAAGGCAAAATTACTTGTTTTCTAACTATTGTTGAGTCTATATCTCCACTAAGTACATCATTCATTGGACCACTGAAAAGCTCTATTCTGAAGTCAACTTGATGGTCTTGAATATATTGAAGATGTGCTTCCTCAATACAGGTGTACGCACCTACAATAAATTGCTGAAAAAACCTCCCACCAAGAACTAATGTTTGACCCTCATTAGCATGTTGTTGAAGTATAAAAGCATAGCATTCTCTCATTGTAACAACTCATCTTTCCTTAATTTCCCTTCATCATTACTTCTATACCTTTTATTCTTCGTGAAACCATCTTCGCCATATGGAAAAAGTAAAGGATATTGCAATGATATAAAACTTGGATGAAGCTCACTTATTCATTGCAATCCTGAGGTCTTATTTTCAACTATGATATCACGACTGGAGCTTTCAACACTAAAGTCCCCAACAATAATAGCAGCAACTTCAGATGATGTAGGAAGGTTATGGTACCATTTGGCATGGGTGTTTTAGAACTGTTGTTTGTTGTTTAAATACCTAAACATGTGGGCCCCATTCTAAGTTCTTATTTGGTAAGGTGTTTTGTTGAAGTGGTATTTGAGTTATGTTGTCCCAAATATATTACCGTTTGGTTGAAATACATTGGGCCCACATGAAGTGACTACACCTCAATGTCTCCTCTCCCCCACATCATCTGTCCTTTTTGAGTCTCTACCCTCTCCATCCTTCCCAAAGCTCACTTTTCCTCTCCCTTTTGCACAATGGCAGTCCTATCACCAAAGAGTAGCTAACCCATCATTAACCCTTCATTAATTCCACCTACCCATCCGAATCCCTCATTACACATCCCCAACAGCCACCTGAAAGCTATCATAGATTTGAAATCAAAGTTACCAAACCCTAAATTCACCAAAATTAATCTCAAATCCGTATGTCCTGATTCATCTCCTCAATCATCGTATTTACTCAGCCAATTCAACCACGTCTTAATCACTGTTTTAGGCAAAAAATTTTCAAACAAGTATCAAACTTTATCTCAAATCAAATTAAGTTTTCTTGCACAACTCATCTACCATTACTGCGGTATATTATGGAGTATGCAGACACAACTTCTTCCTCCTTAGCCATTCTGCTATATTCATCCTACTTCAACATAGTTGCTTCACCTACAATAAGTGTTTAATTTTGCTATTCAATTAAATGTTGAATTTTGCTGTTGTATTTGTGTTAGGAAATTGAGACCCTGGCTGATAAAATTAACAAGTTTTAAATCCAAATTGTTAATTAGATTTATTATGAATAAACCTTGTTAAAACAAGTAAACATCAATATCATGCACAGCGGAATAGTAAATAAGACAATATATGATGGCCTAGGAAAACTAATGAAACAAACTAGTTTCACAGTAAAAAACCTTGGGGGAAACCTTCCCGAAAAGCAATTCATTATAGTAAAGAAAAGTTTAAGATCTAGTACAAAATCTTTGTCCTTAGACTTTATAATTCTTGTAGATGAACTTATGGTAAAAACCTTTTACTGTTTCAAAACCTCTAAACTCTTCAATATATGAATGCCACCCTTTTACACGAATCTTAGTATGTGACTAACTCCAGCAACTTGAAGATGTTGTTGGCTGTAAAGTTCTTCACTTCATCAACAATGAAGATCAAGAAGTACTTAGTTATGAAACCCTAAGGCGCAAAAGACGCAGTAATTTCTTACAGAGAGAATAAGGCACTAGGTCACTTTTTGCATATGTTCTCTATGTATTCTCTATGTGTAATGACTTTTAAAATAAGCCTTGTATATGTCTAGGATTGTGAGAAAAGAAACTCTACACATATATGTTAGCATGAGCCGAAAATCAGATCTGGAAATTATGATTTCATAGATCTCAACAAATTCAACTTTTGTTAAGCTTCTGTCGAGTTTCATTCTTAAATCTCGATAGATACTATTGTAAGCGACTAAATTTCTAGTTTGAAATAAATCAAACAAGTAAAATAGTTTCACAAATGCGAATTTGTATTGATGATTGTGTGGTACAATTCTCTGGAATTACAAAAGAGTGATCCTCTGATTCGATCTCCTTGCAAAACTTATTGATTAGATTTATGGTAATGTGGATTTGACTTGAACACAAAATATCCTTCAATTTTGTTGAGGGATGGATCGAAGATTACTGAAACAGAATTACAATGAATCTCTGGCTACGTTCTTCGTGTTCTTCGTGTGTTCTTCGTCTTCAAAGGTTTGTGGTGGAAGTTCTTCGGAGTTTTAGAGGCTTGAATTCGTTGAGCTTCAATGATTTGTGGTTTGTTGATGTTTTTGGACACTTTTGGCTTGATTCCCTTGAACTTTAGGATCTAGGCAGATGATCTGGATGATTCTGCTTCGAATGTTCTTTGATTTTGGGGTTGAAGTTCTTGAAGGCTTTGAGGCTTGATCTTCGCAGAGCTTTTTCACTTCTGAATTCTGGTCCTCCTAAATGTCTCAGGAAGGCTTCTATTTATAGGAGTTTTGGGGTGGGTGAGCGACACGTGGTGGAACTTGATTGGTGACACATGTCACAGCCTGATTGGTTCACTTATGTCATCGCTTACACATGCGAAGCTGCTTGAGTCATCGCTTACACGTGCGAGGCTGCTTGAGTCATCGCTTACACGTGTGCTGAAGCGTGATTGGTTCTTGCATGACACTTGGGCAAATTTCTATTGGCTTCTGAATAGTGATAGCAAAACCTAGCAGCAATACATGGTGCTTTGTAATTGGCTGTATTTTGTGGATTTGATAATGTGACGTGTCAGCTTGTGATAGGTCGGGAATTTTTCCCTTTCTACAACTATTTTTGTCGAGGTATCTATCGAGATTTAATGAATAACTTTTCTTCACTTGTTTCGTGGTCCAATCTTCATGGTTTTAATACTTGGCTTGAACAACATGTTTCTTGTAGTACTAAACTCATTCTAGATCTACTCAATTACAAGTAAAGTGCATTTTGTCAAATGATTAGCCAATTACATAAAATATATCCCTAACAATTTGTTCTTAGTTGCTGCTGAACAATCCTTCACCCATGGTGTTTATATTTCTTCACAATTGTTGTAGATTTTTGCTCTTGATTTTGGACACGATTTTCCTCCATGCCCATCTAACTAAAGCTAAGTATGGTTTGGAAAATGTGCTTTTTGAAGCACAATAGGGTTTAGGAAAATGGGCTTTTTGAAAATATGAAGGTGAACCACAATGAGAAACATACTTGCCCCATTAGCATGCATATAATGGAGCAACTAGCCCCCTTCAACATCTCTCATAACGTGTTCAAACCAAAATGTACTACTATCATTAACAATATACAAACAACATCAGCACAATAGTAATTTTTAACAATAAAAATAAATGGTTCATTAACAAACCAAAATATGCTATCATCATTAACAATAAGTTCACATATAGTAAGATTATTGTTCCTTAGCAAACTAGAATGTCACCCCACTAAATCATACAACTAATATAACGAAAAATGGTTCTAGTGGTTATTAGCATAATACTATATAAGAATAGAAACAGTAGCTGCAACCCTACAAAAAGCAACTCAAACTTGTCCCCTTTCCTTAACCAAGTCCCCTACATTAAACTATTGACTAAATCCATCCAGACCTTCTTTTATCTGGCCTCAGCATGATGACAGCAACCTTACTATTGGGCTTATGGAGTTCTTTGAGGACCTTGAACATGGTGTAATTGTCTACATTTTCAATACTGTTAAGAATTGCAACGACCTTGTCCATTGAGAACTTATCACCCACCGACACAGATTCAACAATTTCCTTTTGACTATCGCTATCCTTATCACTACGTCTTTTTCTTGACATGTCTGTGAACTCCATGATAGCATTGGTCAAATATTCAATGGGCCCTTCTTTCCTCTTCTTCCTTGCCAAGGTTTCTAAGTGAGATGGCTGCTTTCCAGTTGCTACCTTGCCCTACAACTGGGGTGGGCAGCTCCTCCACATCGTCTCCACTATTGGGTTTGACATTGACATGTACTCCATGTGTTAGGAAAGTGGCATCCAATTCTTGCTCTTCATCGCTATTAGGGGCCAGTTGGGTAGGAGAAATTTGTAGAAATTCAGTTGCAGTACCTGTGTTGAACAGCTATCTTAGCAGGTCATAGTGATCTAGCCCCTTTTTATGAAACTCTTTGCACCTAGGGTTGGCCTATCAATATGTGGTATATATGGGATTATTCACATGTGGTATTTATTTATATATATGACTACTATGAATCAATGACATGGAAATTATAAAGCAAACCTATAATACTCATTGCTGTTACCTATGCCCAAGCCACATCACTACTTGTTACTATGCTAGTGACAGAATCCCATCCCATTCCGGTTTGACCGATTAGCTAGGAACCATTATTTTTGTTGTTAATAACAACTACTGTGTTGATGTTGTTTGTATAAACATTATGCTGTTTTTGCTATCATTTCTGCAAGGACATTATGCTGTCTTTATTGGTGGATGTTGTTTGTATAAAAATTATGTTGTCTTTGTTGCAAAGTTGTATAAACATTACTCAGTTTTCATAATTATGCTATCTTTGCTGCAAAGCTTTGACAGATAAAGTGAGTGCACGTAAAGCCATTTCCTCACTCTCTTCCCATTCTGAGGTATATTCTTTATTGCATGTATCTTTCATAGATATTCCTAATTGACATGCCTTGCATGTATGAAGTGAGATGTTCTATGGCATAGGTTAATTGTTTTTCCCTTGTAGCATAAGGAGTAGCATATATTATGTATAGAATTGGCTTTCATATATAGATGTTTACATACAATATCGACATTTACATGAATGACCACAAATTGAAAAAATCTTATTCAAGAATATTTCAGAGATGAATCATTTGAACATAATAAGTCAGACATGAATCCTTTGAAATAGTATATACCCTATTCAAACAGCCTTTTCTCTTTCTATTGTCCTTCTTTTGAAATTGAGATGTGAAATAATTTTAGATATAGTTGATAGTTTGAAATAATTTTATTATCTTTCCAGATACACTACTACATATATAGAGAAACAAAACATAACTTGCCGATGGATGAGAAATCATTGATCCTTAAAAATTTCCAATCAAGCAAATTTTAACATTTCGCATTTCAGATTCTCTAAATCTGTCCCTTGCCATCCTAAATGCTTTCACCAATTGATTACAATCATCTAAAATTTCCAATAATCCAAGAGTAATATTAGGATCTACATCATTTTTCCTATCTTTTTCAACGTTTGCATCAATTCTACATCCTATTTCATTCTATGTATCATATATATAGAATTAAGCAAATGTACTTTTTTCCCAATGAATAGGAAGAAGAGAGCCAATTCTATGATAATTCTAGCCATTAAGGTGGAAAACATATGGATATTTACCATTATTCACATATTTATCTACTTTACCACCTAAAGAGGTAAAAGGAAGCAATGAATTATACAACCTTATTCCCACTCAAAACTTTAACGACTCTTTTCCATCATTTTTACTAGTAAAGAAAGTGGATCTTTCAAAAGAGGAAGATGGACGATGCCATTAGAAAAACATAGACTAAATTTTGGATTTTCAATCTTCCTTGATTTTTTAGTCCTCTCCTCATACTAAGCTTGTGGTCCATAATGTTCACAAACATGAGTAGGAGGACCAAAGTTCCAAGCTTCGGTGAGTTTATATAAAACAAACACATATATTCAATGAAATTAATTTTAAATTAAACTAATTTAAAATGAGAAATCCATAAAGAGGAATAAAGCATATTAAATAAATAATATATCATTTACGATAAGTTTATCTAGATTCCTCTAAAGTGACTCTTCACTTGATTGCATTACTGAACTCCCACCATTATTCATGTGTGAACTTTCTAAGATCATAATTGAATAATAAGTTGATATTTGTTATGGAATAATTTGGCATGCTAACAAAATTTTAAAATATTTAGATTTCACCTATTTGAGTAGAAAAATGCAGCATTTCAGTATGACGTTCTATATTTGATATGTTATGAGTAAAATGACTATTAACAGAAAGAACTTGGTCTTCAATGACCTAAAGAGTAATGGAAGACTTTAAAAATATACATCATTTAAAAAATCCATCATTTAGATTATTATTATTTTTTTAAAAAAATAGAAGACTTTACAAATATACAAAAATGTAACTTAATGAAAAATCTACCAACAATACTCTATGAATGTGAGACAATCGTAAACGAAGCAAATCTTCTTTCTACACAAACCTCTCCTCTCAAAGTATTAACATTGTTGAAGTTATTTATTACTAAATTACTTCTATTATATGTCCAATAAATCATATTTATTTTCCTATTCATCACAATACACTTATTCAACTGCAAGTCAATAAAAATACGTTGAGTTTAGTTGTAGGAGCATGAATATTGGTTGGAAAATTGTGATTTCTCCTAGATGGAAGAATCATCCTTATTCTCAATTATGCACAATAAGAAGACTCCATACTACCTATAAACCATCATTTACTAATTGTCATTATAGTAAAAAATCATTTCAAACATAAGAGAAGGGAAGAAAATGGGAAAAAGTTTTTTACAATACTAAATGTAGATTAATGATAGGGGAATTTTATTCCAACTTCTGGACTTGCAATCTAATAGTTATTTCGTGATTAACTTGGGATAATATGAACAACTTACAAACCAAAAGATAATATGAGCAATATTTTAGGAGAGCCTTTTCATTTTATTTATAATTGACATTTAAAGATACCTGAAGAAATATTCCAGCTTTTGAACATGCAATTTAATAGGTAATCTGTGATTAACTGTTGATAATATGAATAATTTCCACAATTGAAAAATAATATGAGCATTATTTTAGCATAACCATTTCATTTTATCTACAATTGAGATTTACAGATACCTGAAGAAATAATCAAGTTGTTGACCTTGCCATTTAATAGATAATTCACTATTAATTAGTGGATAATATGAAAAACCTACACAACCAAAAGATAATATGTGCACTATTTTAGCAGAACTATCTCATTTTGTTTACAATTGAGATTTATAGATACTTGAAGAAACAATCAAGCTATTGACCTTGCAATTTAACAAGTAATTCGTGATTAATTGGTAGATAATATGAACAACCTACACAACCAAAAGATAATATAAGCACTATTTTAGCAGAACATTTCATTTTGTTTACAATTGAGATTTAGAGATACTTGAAGAAGTATTTCACAATAGGAGTGACATTAGTGCTTGCAAACACTAATATTTGCGGAACAACATTGAAGTTGAAAAGATGGGAATTATTTAGGGGGTCATGAACAAAGGCTTAATACATGTATGATTAAGAATCAGGTTTTGAAAAGCAACTGAACAGTTCTATTAATGATTGTTTTAGCTATTTCAATATTAATAATTTATTTATGTAGAAATTTTGATAGTTTAAATATATTGTCTTTTGATTTTTTAAGGATAGTGGCAATTGAACAGGTATGAAGGAGTGATTAAGTTAAATGAGATGAGGAAGAGCTGAAGAAGGAGAGAGGATAGAGAGATAGAGAGTTTGGCGTTATAAAGATGTAGCTTTGAAATTTCCAAAATGTGAAAGACAGGAAGAGAAAAAGAAGGATCGGCAACTGAGGGGGGTTGGCATTAACGACTAATTAGGATGGGTTTGGACTTTATGGTGGAGAGCATTACATAGAAGGTACATATATTGAATACTATAATGTTTGGGCTTTATGATGGAGATAGGGCCGGAGGAGAGGAAGAGTTGAAGGAGGGACGAGAGAGAGATTGGTGTTAGAAGCAGAGGGGTTGGTGTTAAAGACTATTGGGTTGGGTTTGGGCTTTAGGGTAGATAGCATTAAACGTAAGGTACACACACACACACACACACACATATATTAAACACTCTAAAGAATGGGCTTTATTATGGAGATAGGGTTGGAAAACAATTGGAATGTATATTTAATAGTAGGCGTAAATGCACTTTTAGTCCCTACATTTTGACTTTTTTCCATTTTGGTCCCTACATTTTAATTTTCCCTACGTTTTAATTTTCCGTACATTTTAATTTTACCACTTTTAGTCCTTAAACCAATTAACGCGTGCTATTTTCGTCCTTTCTGTTAGTCAACCGACAGAAATAGCTGAGGTGGCTGTTAGAGGAATTAAAATATTATAAAAAATGCCATATCCGCATCTAATTTTTTTTTTTAAATAATTTATCAATTTTAACTAAATAAAAAAAGAAAAAACAGAATTAAAAACAATAAAATACATCAATTTAGATCTAATTCATTTTGAGCAAGAACACACAAGAACATTCAACAAAAGAACAAGAACATAAGGGCACAAACTAGAACCAAACACAAACTCAAATTTCAAAACACAAAGAACGTTAATCTAAATTTTTTTTTTTTTTTTCGTAAGAACATTTCTTCTTTCCCAGCACATGAATATCATGTTATTCCCCAATCAACAAACTAGCAAACCCAAAAATTTTCTTAGGAAACAAACACACAAAAAACCCAAAAAATTTTAGCTCAAACACAAAATCATAAATCTCAAAGGCACCATTTTCTCATACCCAGCAAAATCATCAAATCCCAAAACCCCAAAGTACCAAATCAATCCAAAAATACAACACAGCCAACCTAAACCAAAAAAAAAAAAAAAAAAAAAAAAAAAAAATCTCAACCTAGAAAAACACATCTCAAGAAATTTTTTACCTTGCTCTTAGATCCAACAAACAAAGAACACAATAACAAACTAGCAAACCCAAAAATTAAAATCCAAAAATTAAAAATCTCAAAATCACCATTTTCTCAAACCTAACAAAATCATCAAATCCTAAAAAGCCCCAAAGTAATCAATTCAACAAAAAAATCTCAAACTTAGAAAAACCCATCTCAAGCAAGTTGAACCCAACAAACCCACCTCAAGAAAAACCAGATCTGGTGGCCATGCTCCCCACCAACGAGCTCTTCTCCGACGGAAACCCGACCCAAATAATACCTAGACTCAATTCTATGACTTGTACCAAGGGATCCAAGTCTCGATCCCAGTTTGCAACATCTACGAACTCCCCACCGCCCCTTAATACCTCTTTGATGAAGAAGCTTGCCGGAGCCGCCGTAATCTCAGCGAAAACCTCACCTTCTTCATCGACTGCGGCTACCTCCTTGGAGCTCGAGGCAGCGGAGCTTTTAGCCTCGTCGCCAAAGTCAAATCGTTCGAGCCCAGCGACGTCGCGAAGCTCCAGGCCAATCAGGTGCTCTAGGCCACCAGATCTGGGTTTGCTTAAGGTGGGTTTACTGGGTTTCAACTTACTTGAGATGTGTTTTTCTGGGTTGAGATTTTTTTTTTTTTTTGGGTTGGTTGAGATGAGAGAATAGTGTGTGGCCGTGTAGTTTGAGTTTGAGATAAGAGAATAGAGTTTGAGTTTGAGATGAAAAAAAGAAAAAGTTGTGGCCGGTTTAAGAACAGTGTTCAGGTTTGGATCTTATGTTAATTTTTTGGGTTTTAAAATTTTTGGGTTGGTGTTCTTGTTCAAGAAACTTTTAGATCTTAATTCATGTAAATTTTAGTTTTTAATTCTATTTTTATTTTTATTATTTAGTTAAAATTAATAAATTATTTTTTAAATTTATATGCTGATGTGTCATGGGTGATGTGACATTTTTTATAATATTTTAACTTCTTCGGCAACCACCTTAGCTATTTTCGTCGGTTGACTAACGAAAAGGACAAAAATAACATGCATTAATTGGTTTAGAGACTAAAAGTTGTAAAATTAAAATGTATGGACCAAAATGGAAAAAAGTCAAAATGTAGAGACTAAAAGTGCATTTACGCCTTAATAATATTTAAAAATTATGGTAAAAATGTAGAAATAAAAAGGGTAATAACATGACTATTGAGGTAGTTTAACTAGAATGTAGCAATATTAAATGCTACACTTCAGCTTTTAAATATATATATATATATATATATATATATATATATTTATTTATTTATATATGTGAAAGGGGTTGGCGTTAAAGACTATTTGGGATAGGTTTTGGCTTTATGGTGGAGAGCATTACACGGAAGGTACATATCTTGAATACTATAAAGTTTTGGCTTTATGATGGAGATAGGGCCAGAGGAGAGGAAGAGTAGTAGAAGGAGGGAAGAGAGAGAGTATGGCGTTAGAAAGCAGAGGGGTTGGCGTTAAAGACTACTGGGTTAGGTTTGGGCTTTATGGTAGACATCATAAACGTAAGGTACACACACACACACACACACACACACACACACATATATATATATATATATTGACTACTTTAAAGCTTGGGCTTTACGATGGAGATAGGGTTGGAAAACAATTGGAATATATATTTTTAATAGTATTTAAAAATTATGGTAAAAATGTAGAAATAATAAGGATAATGATATGACTGCTGATGTGGCATAATTGAAACGTAGCAACATTAAATGCTACGTTTCAGTTTTTAGATATATAATAATATATATAATAGGTATTTTGACCACATGGAACAATTATTACCATGCATACAAATAAAAATTGTGTAGTTGTGGTCAATAAGTATGGGCTTTACGATGGAGATAGGGTTGAAAAGCAATTGGAATATATATTTAACAGTATTTAAAAATGATGGTAAAAATGTAAAAATAAGAAAGGTAATGACATGACTACTGATGTGGTTTAACTGGAGTATAGCAATATTAAATGCTATGTTTTAATTTTTAGATATATATAGATATAGACATAATTTGATTTTTTGACCACATGGAGCAGTTATTACCATGCATACAAATAAAAATTGTGTAGTTGTGGTTAATATGCTAGTAAAGCACATTATCACATTATAGTAGTATCTTAAATGGACAAAGTGACCCTTAAATTCCAGGCCCCATTGGCACACCAGTCATTGGAATCCATGACTCCCCCTGGATAAACTTACTAATTGTAAAAGGACTAGCTTCCTGAGGATTTTTAAGCACATGAAAACCAAGCCATTGCACCCTCCCTTTAGTAGAGGCACCAACACCTGTTTTCATATACTCCCCGAATAGTGTAGAAAGTGCAAAGTCTCCTAGCCATTCTATCCACCCCTTTGGATCAATTAGACCATCTAGGTCTGTTTTCATATACACAGTCCTAGAATATCTTTTCCATGGCCTACCCAAGTAAGTTCTAAATGAATTTTTTACACCAACAAAATCAGGTGCTGGCCTAACCCGTGAACCTTGAATTGAAATTCCTGAATTTTCATATGGATCATCTCTACCTTGTGCTGTTATGATGTTGGCTTGGTGGTCCATTGGCCTCCTGACAAAGATGTCACAGTTTTGGAAGACTACTGAGGCATCACCGAATATGAAATCGATTGTGCCATATATGTGACAATCGCGATAAAATTGCCTTAGGGAGTGCACTAAAAGAGTGTCTTGGTACCCTTTGAATCTGCATCGATAGAACACAGCATGGTCTGACATCACCCTTAGGGCCACTGCTTGCTGCTTTTGGGGACCTGCTGTTCAATGCAAATATGATTTGGTAAAACACAAAATTGTTATAATATTCAGATAGAAGTGACAAGATAAGTTGAAAAATGATGGGTGAATAAATATTCATTATTGGGAACCTATTGGCTAAATGAAAATAGTTATACTGTAAATATATATTACCTATATTGTTTCATTGAAGGTAAGTAGTGTTACATCAACGACATATTAACTCATTCTCAAAAAAAGAAAAAAAAAACATATTAACTAAAGAGATTAAATTCTATATTCTCAAAAAAAAAAAAAAAAAACATATTAACTAGATGAGATTAAATTCTATAAGGATATGGTGTAAAATGCCACATCATCATATTACATATCAAAGAATAGGTACAACCACAATCAATCAATTCTAATACACATTTGAAAATCAAACTTTTTTTTTTTTTTTGAGAAAGATTTGAAAATCAAACTTAATTGTGAGTTTTATTAAGATGTTATTATGTGAGGTAGGATTATGTATTGAGTTTTAAGTAAAAAACTGATGTGATAATCTTTTATTGGATGCTGTAAAACATGAGTTTTACACCAAATCCCTATCAAGTTTGGACTCTAAATAAATTACTAATAACTTTCTTTCTTTTGGATTTATAAGCTATTGCATAAATCTATTGCTTATATGATAAAATGTATAATATCCATAACATTAATAAAATTTTCTCATAATTTCTTTTTGAAAGAAAATTTTCCTTTACTATGCTATTAATCGATGTTTAATATTATTCATTTTTTCTTTTTAATTTGGTATTACATTTCCAAATGAAATATTACAGAGTCAACATTATTTAATATTTTTCAGTTATTATTCTCACCGGATTTGTATCTCAACTTTTTTTGTTTTTGTTTTTGTTTTTTTTTTTTTTGGAGCATTGCATCCGATTTTAGCATTAGAGAAATGTTCTTGGTACTCTTTAAGGCAAAATTTATCCTCACCCTAGTCCTTCGTATCAGCATAAAAACATTTATAAATATTAAGGGTGTGTTTGGATACCGCTTATTATTGAAAACTAAAAACTAAAAATACTGTAACAAAATAAATTTTAAATATGTGAATAGTGCTGTAGAATCCAGTTTTGAAGTTATTTTTGCTTAAAAAAGTATTTGCGGGTCCCGTGAACAGTACACAGAACCCACTGAAAAACGTGAGATGCATCTGAAAAGTGCTATTTAACACTATCCAAACATACACTAACTAGCTAAGAGCTTGTTTGGTAAGAGATTTCTAGTAATGTTGTTTAAGTGTTGTAAAAATATATGTATGTGAAAAAGTATTGTGAAAAGACGTGTTCTTTTGTTTAAACAACGAAAACTGTTATTCAAACAACATTACCAAACATGCCCTAAATGATATTTTCTTTTATCATTCTTACCAAATGTAGCTGAGTTAAAAGTTGTAAAACCATCTGGGACATTTCGGTTGCTAGTGACAATTGTTTTGTCCATGCCATCACCTACCAACATGACATTCTTCATGTTCCTTTCAATTTCCACATTCTCATTGTAAACTTCAGATTTCACATAGATTATCACTCTTTGGGATCGAATGCGACTCATTCTGGAAAGAGCAGCAACTGCATCGTTGATTGTTCTGTGAGTGCCAGACCCATCTTTTGCCACTATGAAACTGGCCTTTGAAGTTGCTGGATTCCATGATAATGAATTGCCCCCATTTTGGTCCATTTTTTGTCCATTTGGCTTTCCTAGAAAAACAAAATTGAAAGAATATTTAAGTTCAATCTTACAAAAACCTTATTCAGAAAGAAAGAGAAACACAGTTGGTATTTTGTTTTTGTGCACGTGCCCATACCATAATTTTTTGGGTTTATGACCTGCCCAATGGGCTGTGCAGATGGACTGGTCTCCATGTCTGTTTTACATGTATGGGTTTTTCTTCTAAATGATGCAGATGGCTCCAGCCCATCTGTAGTCTTCTTTTTTTTTTCATAAAAAGTATACTGGGCTAGTGGTTGTATATGTGGAAAATAAGTCAGGTAAGTTTGAGGCTAGAGACTAAAGGGATGTTTAGTATGTGCACTTAAAAATTGAAAATATGTGTTTGAAAATATGTGTGAAAATACGTGTTAATAAAAGATGTGTGAAAAAATGTGTAATATTGTTTAAAAACTGAAAATATGTATTTAAGTAGGTGTACCAAACGCTCACTAATAATCGGAATTTTAATGGGCTAGTAAATGATTTAACATTTAAAAAAAGAAAGGAAAAGAAAACAAATGAATTAATTGATAAACAAAAATATTGTAGTGGCAATACCAAAAAAAAAAAAAAAAAAAAAAAATTAAGGAAGAATAGAATATCAAGAAGTCAAAATATTAATATTACTAAGAGACTTGTAGTCCAGCATCATAGTTTATTTGTTTGTTTGTTTTTTTTTTTTTTTTAAAGGAAAAACTAGGGTTCAAATCCATACTTACAAGTAATAATTGGATAAAAAAAAAATACCATTAATATTTGTGTGAAAAGCTTAATCGCTATATAAGTTTAGATAGGATGGAGACATTTGAACTATTAATCTTCGTTTCATGAGACGTGATCCGCCAAAAGTTATAATATCCTAAGTTTTTCTTTTATAATTTTATTCAGAATTAGTTCAGATTCACGTTGAGTTTATCATTTTTTATATCCACCCCAATAGCCCAAGTTACTCATTTTTTTGGCCATTAGGTTACTCGTATTTAATAATGATACTTCTAAGTGCAACATGTAATCGGAAAGAACAATGTTTTTTTTTTATTTTTTTATTTTTTTATTTTTATGAAATCCGGAAAGAACAATGTTAAATGTACATATTACAAAATTTTTTTATATAAAATTTACCAACATATGCATAATGAATGTGATTAATAGACTTTAACATCATAATAAATAAACATTTGAATTGTTTTTGACAATTGATGACACATGAATTATTAAGTCTTATATGGTAAAATTTATCACATCCCTAATGTTAATCATGTTTTTTTAACCTTCAATTTAAAATATTACATGCCACCAGGTGAGACAAACAGAGCAACTATATATAGTTATATACCACTTACCCTTTGTCTTGCCCACACTCTTCCCATACAAAGCAAGAGCTTCACTCAATAACATGGTAAAATTTTTTACCACTTCATGAGCCTCAGCAAAACCCTTCTCACCCAACCCACCCAAGCAACTCCTATGGTTCGCCAAAACACCACTTAGCCACGTACGAGCATCATCATGTGTGTAACTCTCATCGGAGAATAACCGAGCAAGCCGGGACTCACTCTCATCGTAGAGCTTAGCACAGTCACTAAGAGACATACCAACATGATTATTCCAATCTTGGCTAGATTTATGTAATGCCACAAAGGCTTGGACCCAATTTCGAGCTTGCAAAACTTGGGTATGAGCCATTTGTACCACCTCCAACTCTTGGAGGCAAGAGATAGTGGTAACCATGGCTAAGAGGAGAAGAAAGGTAGTGACACAAATAGACATATTTTTTGTTCTATGAAGAGTGATAAAAATGCATGGGCTTAGTTTGAGCTGTCTTAGTTATAGATAGGTGAGTGAAGCATGAAAACACATGGATCATTGTTGCATACAAGTGTCATGAGTAAGGGTGATAGACTGAGTATGTGGAGGTCGATCCCTTGAAAGCATGAAACTATGGATAAGCGGTGCTATGTAGCAACCAAAAAAAAAAAAAAAAAAAAAAAGGATGATCTAATAAAATCGAATAATGTTCAAATTTCTTCTTATTATTTTCGAACTTTCTCTTAATAAAATAAGAAGACCGGATCTTTGATCCATATAGAACAATTTCTAAATCATATTTCTATTGTAAATACTACGCTATTGAACCAAAAAAACTCTACGCTAGTAATCTTTGAACCAAAATGAAATACATCCCTCATACACAAGAGGTACATACAGGGTGGATTAGTCATATTTACCTAACAAAATGATTTAGGCCTACATAATGACTTTTACCTTTATAGAATTCATTTCATTGTTGCTATGTAATCATGCAATTTTTGAAATTCATAGGTTCTTAATTTCATATATCATTGTCTAAGAGCTTATATTTTATTGCTATGTACTCTTATACAATAGATATATTGAGTACATGCTATACCTCTTCTTTCAAAGTTTGAAATAGTTCAACAACAAATAATAGTTACCGTGACATGGTTTTTTCATTGACTTATAGTGGTACATTGTTTTTCATTTTCAATGATATATAACTAGCTAGTACGTAGTTAGAGTTGATTTTTGGATTAAAAAAATATGGAGAAACGTATTAGAGATGCACTAAATTTTCAAAGTACATATTCGTTAAAAAAAAAAAAAAAGAATTGTTAAATAATATTTTGGCCACATGTCACATGTGCAAACAATATGTAATAAACTATGAGATGAGAAGCTAAAGTACGTTAAGAATATTTTATTCCCGTGTGGTCTGCCTAGCTCTTATGGGAGACAATCTAAGTTCAACTTCTCTTCTCTCACCCTCTTTAATGTATGGAAAAAAAAAGGACAAAAAAGAGGGTTTTCAATCAATATTCAGAACCTACTTTCATTTAAAACTTCTCTTGGAGTCATGGAAAAACAATGATACCAATGGCAGTAGAAGTATGTATAGTTGGGTGATTATTAAGAAACAACGTGTTTAGGAAAGAGTAAGCTCAGGGTGATTTGGCAATAGGTTGTAGCTTGTGTACGTGTTTGGTTTCCATCACTAAAATTACATTGCAATGAATAAATTTTGGCTTTGCCGTTCGGTTCCTTGTTTTGGATGTGAAGCTGTGAACAGCAATATCGACTGCCAAAAAGTACAGAGACAAACTATAAAACAGTGACGAAATTACAAAATATAACACCTTATTATTGGTTATATTAAGTAATGTATTATGAAATCAATTAAACACTCTTTTATTTATAGGTTAGTTTATATCTTTTCCAAGAGGCGGAAGTTTTCTTCACTACGAAATCAATTAAAGACTTAATATTAACCCAAAAAAAAAAAAAAAAAAAATAGCTGCTTTTCTTTTTCTTTTGCTCTCTCTTTGTCACTATCTCTTTAATTAGAATTTTTTTTTTTTAATAAGTCAATCCTTTCTTAGTTGTAACAAGCATCCCATTTCACAATTTACATTGATAGAAAGTATTGAAAATAATATGGCCTGCTTAATTGTTCAACATTTTTTTTACTCCCCTCTCTCTCTCTCTCTCTCAATGCTTTTTTCTCTCCTATTCCCTTCTAATTTGGGTATGGTAGCACAAGTGGTTTGGAGCCGATTGGTTTGGGTGTGAGGTGTGATTTGGTGTTATGCGGTTTTTATTTGCTTGATTTTGGATTTAAAGTTTAAACGTGTGTTGGCTAGTCCCATATTTGACCGAACCCACCAATCAAACCTAAGATCTAGAGATTATTGGACAACTGTGGGAGTCCTTTCCAATAACATTTTATTTGTGCTCTTTCCAATGAAATCACATTTGCACAATTTCCGCGTCATTTAATCGTGGTTTAATTGAGATATATAATCATTATCAAGGTTTATGACACTTTACTTAAAAATGGTTAAGTTTTTGGCCAATTTTCAATATTTTCCCTATATTTTGGTCATTTTGAGTCTAATCTAGGCCTATGTGTAGTCGGCCGATTTTTGGTTATTCTTTGTCAAATTTTTGTCAACCATAGTCAAATTTGATCAAATTTGGTCAAAGTTTTTTTTAAGATGTATTCAAGTGAGATAAGAGAGATTTTAGTGGTCTTGTGATTTTTTCGAGTTCGTTTGACTGTTGTTCAAGCTTGGTTAAAGAGGATAATTTGCTAATTTTGGCTCTTGATTCAAGAAACTGGTCGATCCAACATTCGATTAGGACAAATTAACTTAATCAATATATATGTCATTTTTCACATATGCTCTCCTCTACGTAGGAGCTCTCCCTCTCGTTATCGAGTGTTCTCCCTCCCTTAGATTCCCTTAAGGGCTTGCCTTTTCTTTTTCTTTTTTCATACAATCATGGCCGAAGATGTGATAAACAGTCTGGAGAATATGAAGCTAACAACCGAAGAAGAGGAGGTGATCACAGTTCCGGATGAAGGTCGAAAAGATGAAATAGAGAGTTGCAATCTGAGTTTGATAGGGAAATTTCTTACATGTAAGCCCTTCAATAAGAGAGCGGCACAGAATACTCTGAGAAAAGCATGGGGCTTGGATGACAGGGTTCAGATTTTGGAAGTGGGAGCAAGTTTGTTCCAATTCAAATTCCAAACCGAATTTGACTTGGACAGGGTGTTGAGTGGGGGCCCTTGGACTTTTGATAATCAGGCGCTTCTGTTGTGCAAGTGGCAGAAAGGTATGACGGCGAGTAATGTAAAATTTGATTCACTGTCCTTATGGGTCCAGATTTGGGGTGCACCATTTGATATGTTTTCTACCAAGGTAGCAAGTGAAGTAGGCAGCAGGATGGGAGTCGTGGAAGAGATTGAAAAAAGGCCAAAACAGGAAGCACAGAGTCTTTTCATGCGAGTTAAAGTCTCTCTTCCATTATCTAAACCACTCCGAAGAGGTGGTTATATTGCAGGATCAGATGGAGGACGTTCTTGGGTTACGTTTAAATATGAGAGGCTTCCTATGCTCTGTCACTATTGTGGTGTTCTCGGGCATGACACTCGCCACTGTGCTGGCCATTATGCGGTGCTGAAGAATGAAAAGGAGGTGACATGCCAATATGGGGATTGGCTGAAATCTGTGGGAGTCCGTTATGCGTCACCGTCTAAGAAAAAACCAAGTCAGTTTTCTGCATCTGAGAACAGCGGCGGAGACAAGATGACGGCGGCGGTTGGTGTTCAAACAAAAAACCCTACTGAAGGAGTAAATGATGAAAAAGGAAAGAGCAAGGATCAAGGGACCGGTACTAATTTTCAGGCGGTTACCAATCTAAGCAATGAAGAAACAACGTCAGTTACGGATAACATATCTCCTATTAATTCGGAGACTATTCTGGAAGTGCCAGCTACACGTGGGGAGTTGCATGCGGGCGGTGAACTTACTAAAAATGGGCCCATTGTGGGAAATCACACAGCGAGGCCCAAGTGGACTAGAGTGATTAGGATGGAGTGTGGGCCTAGGATTGCAGAGCTATGTCAACGAAAAGAAATATTAGGGAAGAGGGACTCATCACAGTTTAACATGCAGGAGGCAGGGGACGATGAGGAAATGCATGTGGAGAAGCGGGGACGTGTCCAAGATGATCAAATTCACATTACAGCGGCGGGGGTGCCTGAACACCCTTGCCGATCACAATGAGGCTGTTAAGTTGGAACTGCCAAGGGCTTGGGAACCCTTGGACAGTTCGAAGCCTTTGCAAACTTGTGAAGGATCAAGCTCCCATGGTGTGTTTTCTAATGGAAACGCGTTTAGATAGAAAGGGTTTTGCGAAGCACTGTAAAGAGGTTCCTTTTCCTAACAAATTCATTGTCAAGAAGCCTGACTCCGGTGGTGGTTTGGCTCTTTTGTGGAAAGTGGAAGTGAAACTAGACGTCATTAACTTTACTGAACATCACATATTGGCTACAGTGGTAGAGGAAGATGGTTTTCAATGGTACTTGACTTGTTTTTATGGCTGGCCTAAAAATAGTCATAAGGCAAACTCTTGGGCTCTCTTATCTCACCTTACCACGTTTGTAAATGGGCCGTGGCTTTGTATAGGAGACTTCAACGCCATCTTACATTCCTTTGAGAAACAGAGTGCTAGGCCCCCCTCATATGTTCAAATGGATGACTTTCGGAATGCATTGGAGAGGTGCAACTTGGCTGATCTAGGATTTTTGGGCTACCAATTCACTTGGAATAACAAGCGTCCTGGACATGCAAACACGAGGCAACGACTAGACCGAGCTGTGGCGAATGAGGAGTGGCGTTCAAAGTTCACTGCTAGCACGGTCACACACTTGTTTTCTCATGCCTCTGACCATCTGCCTATTATCCTTCAGACTAAGACTGATAGGCGCACAAGTTTAAGGAGCAAAAAGGGCTTTAAGTTCGAAGAAGCATGGTTGCTTTGGGCAGAATGTGAAGACGTGGTCCGTGAGTCATGGATTTCGAATGGAGAAGCTTTCTCGACTCTTGGTGATGTAAAAGGGAAAATTGCAAAGTGTGGGGCTGACTTGCAAGCATGGGGGGCAGCTAAAACACATCCGGATACAAAAAGGATTAAAGTTCTACAAAAACAAGTGGAATTACTTACCAAGTCTGAACTGACAGAAGAAACAAAAGCTGAGTTTGTCTTGGTCAGCAAGGAGTTAGATGATCTTTTACTTAAACAAGAGATTTTTTGGGCACAGAGGTCTCGTATTTCTTGGTTGAGACATGGGGATAGAAACACTAAGTATTTCCACTCAAAAGCATCACAAAGGCGGCGTAGGAATTTTATTCAAGGGATCCGGAACCAAGATAATATTTGGCTAGAGGAAATAGAGGATATTGCGGATGTGGCCATCAAGTATTTTGAGAATATGTTCAAGTCAGGTACATGTGATAGACTGGATGAGTGCATCGCTGCAGTCCCACACAAGGTGACTTATGACATGCAAACAATTCTAACCAGGGAGTATAGTGCAGAAGAAATAAAAGCGGCATTGTTCCAGATGGGACCAACAAAGGCTCCAGGACCCGACGGTATGAATGCTCTATTTTATCAAAAATTTTGGCATATTGTGGGTGACAATGTGGTTAATGCAGTTTTAGAATTTTTGAATACGGGATATATGGAACCTGATCTTAATTACACTCATATTGTCCTTATTCCTAAAATAAAATCACCGGAGAAAATGTCTGATTATAGGCCAATAAGCTTATGTAATGTCATCTATAAAATTATCTCTAAGGTCCTTGCAAATAGGCTGAAGCTAATTCTCCCACAGTTGATTGCTCCTTCCCAAAGTGCCTTTGTCCCTGGTCGCCTCATTACAGATAATGTATTGGTTGCCTATGAAACTTTACATGCTATGCATTGTCGAAGAAAGGGTAAAAAAGGATCTCTTGCTTTGAAATTGGACATTAGTAAGGCCTATGATAGAGTTGAGTGGGACTTTCTTCGAGGTATAATGGTGAAGCTGGGCTTTCCTGAAATTTGGATTAATCGTGTGATGTGTTGTGTCTCTACTCCATCATTTTCAGTTTGTATCAATGGGAAAGCCTATGGTAATATTACTCCTTCTAGGGGACTCCGACAAGGAGACCCATTATCTCCTTATCTGTTTCTTTTATGTGCAGAAGGCTTCACATCCTTAATGGCAAGAGCGGAAGGGGAGGGGCAGATACATGGAGTGTCCATATGTAGGAGTGCTCCTCGCATCTCGCACTTACTCTTTGCGGATGACTCCTTGGTCTTTTGTCAAGCCAGTAGAGAGGAAGTGAAAGTGGTTAAGGAGATGTTGCAATTATATGCCACGGCGTCCGGACAATGTATAAACCTCGAGAAGTCATCCATTTACTTTAGTACCAATTTGGGGGCTGATCATAAGGAGTGGATAACAAATTGCTTGGGGGTTAAGGAGGTGGATAAGTTTGAGACATATTTGGGGCTGCCTACTCTAATTGGTCGCTCAAAATATCAAACCTTCTCTTTTCTAAAAGATAGGGTGTGGAAAAAATTGCAAGGGTGGAAAGGAACAATGTTGTCAAGAGCGGGGAAGGAGGTACTTATCAAAGCAGTGGCTCAATCAATTCCAACATATACAATGAGTGTGTTTCAATTACCGGTGAAGCTATGTGACGAGCTTAACTCAATGTGTGCAAACTTTTGGTGGGGTCAAGTGGGCAATGAAAGAAAAATACATTGGAAGAGTTGGAGTTTTTTGTCTAAATCGAAGAAACAAGGAGGGTTGGGATTCCGGGATATCCGGAACTTTAATCTTGCAATGTTAGCAAAGCAAGGATGGCGGTTGCTGCAACATGAGGAGTCGCTGGTTCACAAATGCTTCAAGGCCAAATACTTCCCTAGGTGTAGCTTCTTGGATGCAGGGGATGTGCCAAATAGTTCATATGTGTGGAAAAGTATGCTTGCGGCTCAACCCATCTTAAAGCAAGGCTGTTGTTGGAGGGTGGGGAACGGGTCTGCAATAAGAGTTTTACAAGACAAATGGCTTCCCAACCATCCTACTAACAGAGTGATTCACCCACCTATGGTGGAGGAGTGGGAATGGAGGGTTGATGAGCTAATTGATTGGAATTGCCGTGTATGGGACCGCCAAAAAGTTGAAAGGAGTTTTCACAGAGAAGATGCAGCGGCTATTTTGCGCATTCCGTTGAGTCATAGCCATGGTGAAGATGTTCTTTTCTGGCTTTACAACAAAAATGGGGAGTACTCAGTTAAGTCAGGATATCAGACAGCCAGACAACTTATGAGGGAAGAGAAGAATGAAGGTGAGTGCTCTAAGGTAATGAATGGAGGTGCTGTATGGAGGAACCTATGGAAGTTACATGTGCCTAACAAAATAAAGGTTTTTGCATGGCGGGCTTTGCATGATAGTCTCCCTACCTGTGAGAATCTAGCTCGTTGACATATTGTAACTGATGGCACCTGTGAGCTCTGTCAAAGAGAGAACGAATCTGTGCTCCACGCCTTATGGGAATGCAGTGTTGCGAAGGGTGTGTGGGCTGGGTGTTCAAGAGAGTTGCAGAAGCATGGGAATGGCCAAGCTGATCTCATGCAACTATTTGAGGAATTGATGAGCAAGCTATCTGTGGAAGTCTTTGAACTATTTCTGGTGCAGCTGTGGCTAATTTGGTCCCAGCGCAACGTGATTACACATGGTGGTATAATACAGGATCCATCACGGTTGGAGCAACGAGCCAGAGATTTTTTGGAGGACTTTAGACAGGCGCAACTTCAGTTATCCCTTCCACCACTAACTACCAGGAACCAACAAAGGTGGTCTCCACCAATTCAAAGCCTCTTCAAACTAAACTTTGATGCAGCGGTGTTTAACGACATCAATGCGTCGGGTGTTGGGGCTGTAATCCGAAATGATAGTGGGGAGGTCATGGTGTCTTTGTCTGCTAAAGGTCCTCAAGTCGTGGACAGTGAATAAGCAGAGGTTCTGGCGTGTCGAAGAGCACTGGAGCTGGCTATTGACTCGGGGTTCACAGAATTGGTAATTGAAGGTGACAATGCCTCTGTTATGAAGAATATCGCTGGAGCATGGCCAAGGCTGTCTCGAATAGGACACGTGTATGCGGACATTCACTGCTTGGTTTCTGGGCTACACTCTGTGCACTTTACCTGTGTACACCGGGATGCAAATGGTGTGGCTCACTCTCTGGCCAGACACGCTAGAAATGTAATAGAGGACATTATTTGGATGGAGGATTCACCTCCACCTGCTTTAGATGCTTTGTACTGGGATGCTTGTTAATTTGATCAATATATGAATGGTTCAGTTTCAAAAAAAAAAAAACTTAATCAATATATATATCCTTATATTTCCCTTGACCTTAACGTAAACAAATATACATAAGTTTTGAGATTTACTAGCTCAAAATTTGGGAGTTTTGCATACAAATATGGGCCATAAAAAATACAATGTCAACAAAGATGCATAATGATCATGTATATTAGGTAGTTAATATATAGGAAAAAATAAAAATGTGTGTCTTGTAATTATTTGTTTTTTTTGAGAAACGTGTGTCTTGTAATTAGCTCATAAGTTTTTCTCACACGTGATAACGAAACATAGGAAACTTAGGTTTTCTTTGTCAATAGCTAGATTAATTAGGGTTTTATGATGTTAGCCATATATTATAGTTATTAAAGTATAATCATGCACCATATAAGAGAGTAATTATTAGGTATTCCTAGAGTACGATAATGCAATGCTCTCTCATTTCACATTCATGGCTGATTCTATTAATTATATTTATGATGGAGTTTATCATAAATGTGAGAAGAGATAGCACTATATCACCATATTCCAGGAATACCTAAAACTTAAGAGAGTAATTATTAGGTATTCCTAGAGTACGATAATGTGATGCTCTCTCATTTCACATTTATGGCTGATTCTATTAATTATATTTATGATGGAGTTTATCATAAATGTGAGAAGAGATAGCACTATATCACCATATTCCAGGAATACCTAAAACTTTTCCCATTGGACTAGTTTCATTTCACATTTAACTTTTTCATGTAAATTAATGAATTTTCTACATAAAACAATAGCATTTCAGCATATAATCATAAATTATTCACATATAATAATAGAAAATTAACAAATGCATCATTTAAGATAGATTCATTCAATTTTCTCACCGGAAATAATAATATGATTACATGAAACATTAATGAGTTCTTTTGCATAAAATAATAAAAATAAAGTATAAAATCAAGGATTGGTTACATAAATTAATAAAAACGAGTTTTAGAATTGGATTGTTCTCACATGGAAATTTGAATCACAATTAATTGAATTGAGTTCACAGGATCATGCATCATTTTAGCAATTAACAAATTTCTTTTCCCACATGCATGTTCATACATATCATGCATTCTAGGGTTTTACATATTTGTCTTTCATGATTAGCTACATCTTTATTTAATTCAAATATTACTTTACGAAAATGAGAAAAAGAAAAGAAAAATTGAACTAGGAGTGAACCTTTATCAGAATAGCCACAAATTCTATGCCTTATAATTGCAGAGCACAAATTTGAGTAGGAATTAAAACGAAATTGTTAGAAGTTGAATTGAATTATTCAAGAGAAATGACATCTTTTAAAATTTACAAAATTTTAAAACTTTTTATTTTATATTATGCATATGAAAAGATTTCATAGTAATGTGGCCATATATTGCATGAAAGGCATTTAACATGCCAATAACAAGGTCATTTCATGATTTTAGCATGATCATTGTGGTATTAATTAGTATAAAGAAACTAATTAAATTGAGGCCAAAGTTGTTAAAAACACACAAATATAAAATTGATGGTTTTGCATAAAAGTATTCAATGATAACTATTGTTGGGATATTGGAAGAAACTAATTGTAGGGTCAAAATTTTGGAGCCCAAGCCCAAATTGTATGGAGTCTTGGTCTAATGAGCCTAATACAATGAATTTGTAGAGAATGAGTTGGAAACTTGGACCATAGTGAATTAGACGATCGACCAACAGGTCTGGATAAAAAAGAAAGAAAGATGACATAGATTTACTAGGAAGAGACGTCCAGGAAACTCATTCTCCATATATATTGTTCATCCCCCTTATTTTATACTATCTTCTTTCCATTTCTACCATCCACGTGTAGATTTAGGTTGATGGTGATGATACTTGTCCCATCAGCCCCTCCCTAAAGTCGTTGGGAGTGGTTGTAAAGGCTGAAAAGCAGGGTTCAATTTAGTTGCAGAGCACCTAATGCAATAGTAGCAACTTTCTCTTAGATATTTCCAGACCTTCCTTTGTCCTTTTCTTTCTTAATACTTATCATCTTCTATGGAATGGTTCGAAGTGTCACTCTCAATAACAGAACGTCTCCTTTGTCCTCGGCCTTGCCTGGCCGATGAGGAGTTCTTCTTTGGGCTGGGTCCCTAGCCTAACACATACATTGGTATGGACTCGCTGGTTTGTCACCCCACATTAGCCCCTCGGATTCTTGTTTTCTTCTCCCTGGGAGGAAATGAGGATCTCGATGTGATAAAAGCCCCTTCATGCCCATTTTACACCACTTCTGATTGCAAGATATTTTTAAGTTTACCCAAGTCACATTCCTGACGTTTCGGTACACGAGGTGTGCCTTCTTTAAGGTCTTTATGAAGTGACGCAGATCTAATGGTTAAAGACTTCTTTGGAAATTGAGCAGGATTTATTTCACTCGTAACTCTCTTTTTGAAACTCGGGCGAATTAATTTCCACCAGGTTTCATCTTCTATATAAGACACATTTGGGGGAATCATTCTTTCTCATTTACAGATCCTTGAGTTCTGTAGGAATCTCAAGTTCTTAATTCTTTAGGCATTCCTAGGGACCATACCAAGATGGTGATCAAAGTCAAGGGAATAAGGTGGCTAAGGATAAAGGTGAGGGCAAGGAAACCAAGCCCTCCTCGGAAATCAAGGATGCCGCCAAGATCCAGGATAACGCAGTTAAGGCAAGGGAACTAGAGGCCAAAGACGTTCCTTCCTCTCAACCAAGCAAGAAAGAAATCCTCCCTCCTTCAGTCAAGACCCGAAGCAGATGTAGATTGCATTATATTTTTAGTGCGACAGAGTTTGAGTCCTACCCGTTTCTCATCCATGATAGCAGAACATTCTGTAGCTAGGAGAAGAGGGGTCCATCAAGCGTTCCCACCTTTTCTTCTTTCTCATCGCCGGTACCATCCATGCTTTCTCTTCTTTTTCATTGCTGGTACCACTTATACTAGCTTGATTGCTGCTAGAACAAGATTGTGGATCTAGTGTCTCTGATACTTCTTCTTTCTCATCACTGGTACCATCCATACTGGCTCGATTGCTGTTAGAACAAGATTGTGGACCTACCATTCCTATGAGCTTTACCTTTTTATATTTTTAATTTTTTTTTATAGTTAACTTTTGAAACAAGCTTACCTAAGCCATTTTGTATATGATGTAATTTCCCTTTATTTAATAAAAAGAGAACTACATTTTACTTTATGAGTTTTTCCTTTTTTGCAATAATCGTTTCATAAATGGGTGTGTTGGTATTTTTCCTTCAAATAGGGCTTAGAATTGATGCTGTTGATGGTAATGAAAAGTTGTCACCCTGACTTATATCAAAACTAACAATGGCACCTGACCGCTAACTTTAAATAAGTTAACTATGTAGGACTAATCAGAAAAATAACCGTGTGCTCTATACTACGAACAGTGCAACCATCAAAGAATGTGGAATTTAAAGTAAGTGATCCGAGGGGCCCATCGTGTACTAAGGTTCTGTTCAACATTTATGATGATGTTATAGTATTAATTTCCCCTAAGCATCTGGTCCAAGGACTCAGGCATGCGTTGGGTTTTGTTTAAGCACATTACAGAGATGTCATAGTGTTAATTTCCCCCAAGCATTTGGTTCGAGGACTCAGGCATGCGTTGGGTTCTGTTTAAGCACTTTACAGAGATGTCATAGTGTTAATTTCTCCCAAGCATCTGGTCCAAGGACTCAGTCATGCGTTGGGTTCTGTTTAAGCACTTTACAGAGATGTCATAGTGTTAATTTCCCCTAAGCATTTGGTCCGAGAACTTAGACATGCGTTGGGTTCTGTTTAAGCACTTTACAGAGATGTTATAGTGTTAATTTCCCCTAAGCATTTGGTTCGAGGACTCAGGCATGCATTGGGTTCTGTTTAAGCACTTTACAAAGATGTCATAGTGTTAATTTTCCCCAAGCATCTGGTCCGAGGACTTAGGTATGTGTTGAGTTCTTTTTAAGCACTTTACAGAGATGTCACAGCTAGCCCCACTTCAGATCATCTTTTGATTTTTAGTGCTATCAACATGCACCGTTCTGGGCAAAGGATTCCATGCAGCGAGACCGTGCCAACTAATTTTCCATCTACATGCTGTGCTTCTGTCATTTCAATTGGCGAAGGTTTAGTGATATCAGCCATCTGGTCCGCGAGAACCTATCCTATGACAGGGGCACGAAATATATATTTGATATTAAAAGCCCCCAATATAGTTCTGTACGGAGCAATCTTCTGCATGGCATATGCCACGGCCAAAATGGTCTCCTCCACCAATGGTTGATATATCGCTGTATTGCCTCGGTAGGTTGAGCGTCCAACTCACTTAGAACTAGGTCCCCACAGACGGTGCCAATTGTAGGGTTACAAATTTGGAGTCCAAGCCCAAATTGTATGGAGTCTTGGTCTAATGAGCCTAATACAATGAATTTGTAGAGAATGAGTTGGAAACTTGAACCTTAGCAAATTAAACGATCGACCAATAGGTCTGGATGAAAAAGAAAGAAAGATGACATAGATTTACTAGGAAGAGACGTCTTTGGATTTTATCCAAGAAGACTCATTCTCCATATATATTGTTTGTCCCTCCTATTTTATACTATCTTCTTCCCATTTTCACCATCCACGTGTAGATTTAGGTTGATAGTGATGATACTTGTCCCATCAGCTCCTCCCTAAAGTCGTTGAGAGTGGTTGTAACAACTGAAAAGTAGGGTTCAATTTAGTTGCAGAGCACTTAATGCAATAGTAGCAGCTTTCTCTTAGATATTTCCAGGCCTTCCTTTGTTCTTTTTTTTCTTAATACTTATCCTCTTCTATGGAATGATTCGGAGTGTCACTCTCAATAACAGACCGTCCCCTTTGTTCTCGACCTTGCTTGGTCGAGGAGGAGTTTTTCTTTGGGCTGGGCCCCTGACCCAACACATACATTGGTATGGGCTCCTTGGTTTGTCACCCCCACACTAATAATTCTTCATATATGAAGAGAGACTCCACTTAACTCAAGGTTTTCATACTTGAACCGGACCGTATGGTCCGACCAGGTAAACATCAAACCCCTTTCCATCACGGTTCTTTTAACTACTAAAACCGTTCTGTAACAAAAAGTCAGGAAACTGTTTGAACTAAGGTTGAACCTCATGGTTCCTCCCACAATTATCTTCACTAAAAATGGCTGATGGCTGGGCTCGTTCATCGTCGCTAAAAGCTCAAACCTTTGATAGATGTCAGATCTACCTTAAATGGATCAATTTGCTTAGGAAGAAAGCTGAAAGAGGAAGAGATGTATTCTCTCATCCACTTGTTGTATGAGAGACTAAGAAGTGAGATTCTAAAAAAAGAGAGAAAAGAGACAGAGATAGAGAGTAGGGGAGAAAGACAAGTTGAGAAGAGATTCAACGTGTTTATGTTTCTTACTGTGTGGGGATGAGATAGAGATGAGATATTTTATATTTTTTAAATAAAAAAATTTGACAACCATGCACCAATTTTCATGTTACTTTGACATGTTTTTTAGTTTTGAGAGAAACGTGTTTTAGACTTTCATTTGAATACTTGCTACAATTTCAAACTTTAATATATATAGTTTATTTTTTATTTTTTTAATGAAATAAACTTTTCTTTTCAAAGGCCTTTGAATGCATATAAATATAATACATGTAATGTTATTTATAGTTTCAACTTCGTGCTACAGATGAATTAAATAAACTTTAAATGCATCAGTTTTGGCTAATTATATTAGTACGTTACAAATTTAATAGAATATCTTAAATAATTAGAGGATGTTTATTAATCTTTGTAGTAAATTATGAGAAATATCTTCTAATCTTTAATCAAGATATATCTTTAACATCTTTAAATACTTTTTTTGTTAAGATTGTTAAAATTTACATAATTATTTTATTTATTTTCATATTAATTAATTATTAAGTTAATTATGACATCATCAAGGTTCAATCTCGATCTGACCCTACTCAAACCTTAAAAATCTTGAACTTCTTCCTTTTACGGTTCATTAAAAGGTCCGAGTTTAAAAATCATACTTAACTTAGGCCCCAAAAAATGCTTAGTTGGTTGTATTAGGCACACCATATGCACACATCCCATAAAGTTAGCATTAAATTGTCTTCAACAAATCCAACATTCCATTAAAAATAGTTGGGAGACTCAAAAACAAAGAAGTGTGTCTCTATAAAGAAGTCTCATAAATTCGAACTCTTGACATCAAAACTAAAAATCTAAGTGCTGATTTTTTTCCCTTCCATTTGCATGTATTGTCCAATGGAGAGATTCATTAACAAAATGCATGGGAAATAATCTAAAGGTTTTATAGAGAATCAAACTCTTGAGTCTTGGCCAATTGAGACTCTTTCACAGACACACTCAATGATTTACAATTTACAATTTTAAATGTACGTAATAAAAAATTTAGGGGGAATTTCAATTTAAGTTTCTTTTACTTGAAAATGATTACCTAGTAAAATTTTCAGACTTAAAAATTAAGGGGGAATTTCAATTTAAGTTTCTTTTACTTGAAAATGATTACCCATATTAAAGTGATTACCCATACTCTTTAACAATTTTACTATATTTACAATTTTCTTCTAAAAAATTAAGGGGGAATTTCAATTTAAGTTTCTTTTACTTGAAAATAGTTACCCATAGTAAAATTTTCATCTTAAGATTTGTTATTGGGACCAATAAAAAAAAAAAACTTATGGTTCGATGGTAGGGACGAACCCAAGCGTCAAGAGGGCCCGGGTCTTACGGTCCTAAGAATTTTCTTTTTCTTTCTACTAGAGATATATATATTTTGCAGTTGCTGGGCCCCTCTTTCAAAACTTTAGGTCCCTTTCCCCTCCTATCAGCTATCTAGCCTAACCCATTTAGCAACTACCTAACTTAAAAACTTAACAAAAACAAAACTTAAAAAGAATTTAAAAATCCTAGTCAGCCCAAGTATAATAGCATTCACATTAGTTCATGTAAATTTTTTTATCTATTTTAGGATAAAAATTTACATTTTCTATTTTACATACTCATTTTTTAAAACACTTCACATCATATTATTTAATTTACACTTACATTCAAATATCAATTTTTATTAATTGTTTCTCTTTCTTCATACACAATAACCATTATCCACTATTTTCCTTTAATTTTGGGATACGTAAAGAAAAATAAATAAAAAACTATATGCAAAGTGAGTAATGTCAGTGTAAAATTACACAATTGCTGTAGCAATTTTGTAAATTAATACTTTTTTTATTTTGACTGATGTGAGTGATTTTGGAGGTTGAATGTCTAAAAGTATATTTCCTATTTTGCATTGTTTTATGCAAATGTTTTAAAGAAACAATATTATTTTGTGTGTGTGTGTGTGTGTTTTTTTTTTTTTTTTTTTTTGGTTATTGTTATTGTTGGTAGATGATTACATCTAATTTATATTAAGAAAAACAATTTTATGTATTTTTCCTATTTGATAATTTGTTAATACTCTATGGATGTCTATTTAGAGTTTTTTTTTTTTAAAATTATTTATTTATTTTTTTTGCTTATACTCTGTCCCTTAGCTTGAAATTCTGGATCCATCTTTATTCGATGGTTACAGGTTTTAGAGTATCAAATTGAGGTCCAAACATTTCCATATGTATTTAATTGTACTTATTTTTAAATTTATTCATGTGTATACAAAAAAAAAAAAAAAAAAAAAATTACAAGGCAACATAATACAAAAAAATTCTAAACGTATTCCAACAACGACAAAATGTTGGCTCTTAATAATTTTAATTTTTGTGAGCTTGAATTTGCAAAATTAGAAATTCGTTACAACTGAATTATTTGCCAATTATGAAACTAATTGTTATTTCTAAGTGCAATAAGAGATGATTGGGAGGTGGGAGAAAATACTCATTCTCTCCACTGTTATGCAAAATTACGTGATAGCTAGTGTTAGAATTCAAAAGGATAGGAAGTTGTTATGCCTTTGAAGCTCTAGAAAATAGGTTTACAATTCTCAAGCGTGGAAACTCATAAGATGTTGTTGTCAAAACAAAAGTCAACCATTTTAGTATTGGTGATCTACCCCATCCAAGGGTTTGGGCTAAAGCCGCAATCGTGTTTTGAATGATCAAAACTAAAGCTGTCTCTAGATTCGAATATCGGGTAATTATTGAGAAATCTCGAAGTACCATAAATCCATACTCTCCTCTTTCATATAACTGTAAGTCCTATTAATTAAATTTATGGTAGGATATACAATTCATGTGAGATGAAGGAATATGTATTTATGATATTCTCGAAGTATTCAATAATTTTCCTCAAATAACACTCAAAAAGAGCTACTAGCTATGAATGATATTCATAATGATGATGTTGATATATACAAATAAGCAACTTCTATCCTTCTCTCTCTTTTGCTTTTAATGGTAGTGTCTCTTTTGGTTACGTCAAGGATCCATCTTTGAGTCAAAGGTAATGTTAGCGATTTGTTGCTTTATTGTTGTATTAGTACTTAACCAAAAATTGTGTTTGTACTTTCTTGAATTTGAAAGGGACTGAAGAATTGTGTTGTATTAGTACTTAACCAATAATTTTCCTCAAATACCACTCAAAAAGAGCTACTAGCTATGAATGATATTCATAATGATGATGTTGATACAAATAAGCAACTCTTATCCTTCTCTCTTTTTTGCTTTTAATGGTAGTGTCTCTTTTGGTTACGTCAAGGATCCATCTTTGAGTCAAAGGTAATGTTAGCAATTTGTTGCTTTATTGTTGTATTAGTACTTAACCAAAAAATTGTGTTTGTACTTTCTTGAATTTGAAAGGGACTGAAGAATTACGTTTGTATTTATTGGCATAAATATAGGCATGAATGTTTTGCAACTTTTTCTTAAGGCGTATGGGACAACCTATGTTCACAGCTCCGGGCGAAGCTGTGAACACCTATGTTGACTGCCAAAAGAGTACAGAGACAAACTATAAAACAGTGATGAAATTACAAAATATAACACCTTATTATTATTGGTTATATTAAGGGTGAGTTTAGTTCAGCTTTTTGTAAAAGTGTATAATGAAAAAGTGGAGTTTTCAAAAAGTGCATAATTGAAAAAGTGCATTTTCAAAAAGCTGAGTATTTGGTAAAAATTGTTAAAAAGTGCTTTTTGAAAAAGCTGAGTGTTTGGCTAGCACTTATAAAAGTGGCAGTTTGAGGGATAAATTATCAAAAAGGACAATGTATATATAAGAGCATCTCCAGCAGGTTAGACAAATTTTTGTGCTGTTTGAACAATCAACAATGACATTTATCTTTTGCCTATCCACTTTTTTAATTTTTATTTTGTAATCAAATTTATTCTTTTTTGATATTTATTTTTCTTTTTCTATTTATTCTCAACAATTATATTTTTCAACAAAAAGTGTTACATTCACATTATTTTTTGCAATACTTTCACAAGAATCATAACAAAATCTTATATGAAAAGTTGTTACTAGTTCTAATTTGAACCCATTACTGAAATTATATTTTTACTCATCAATATTAGCTAATTACTTAAAAATTTATTGTGAAAATATTGTGAAAATATTGTGGTAATATTTTTAAATTGTGATTTCTAATACTTTGCCTTTTTTTTTTTTTTTTTTTTTTTTTTTTTTTTTTTTTTTTTTTCTCTTGTATTTTATCCACCACACACGTGTACATTATTTTGTCCACATCCTCTCCTTTTTCCCACACCTCCACTTTCCAGAAGGCTCTCATTCTTTCATTCTTTCCTCTTTCCTTTTTCCTTTTCCGTTTGTTTCTAGAAGGCTCTCTCAATTCCAAAGCTCTCCGGCTCTCTCAATTTCTTCTCTCTTTTTTTTTTTTCTCCACTTGATTTCCAGAAGCTCTCCACTTCCGCTTCTTGACTTATATGAAGCAAATTGCTCGCAGACTTGAACTGAACATTGAGAAGCCTCACGACCTGAACTGAACACTGTGGGTTCGGTCTTTCTTCCTCTTCCTCTTCTTCTTCCTCTTCTTCTTCTTTCTTTCTGTCTTTTTATGTGTTTATGGTTGTTTGGCCGTGGGTATGGCCGTGGGTTTGTGCTATTTGATTTCTGTATTTTTGGATTGTGGTTTGTGTTTTGGGTAATGATTTTTTTGTGTGTTCTTTGGGTTGATTTCTCATGGGTATGGGTTGGTTATGATTTCCCTGTTCTTTGGGTTGATTTCTCACGGAGAGGGTAGAGCAAAGTAGAGAGAAGAGATGGAGCTGTCATGCAAAAGGAGAGCAGAGATGAGAGATGAGGGGCGTGAGAGAACTGAATAATTGATGGGTATTTCCGTAATTCTAATATTGCAACAGTAACCCACCCAAAATACGCATTGCGCGTTTTCATTTATGGACCCTCAGGGGTCCATAAAAATTTCCGCGTTTCTCCTTATTTTTGGTAAATGCATATTTTGGTTTGGCTTTATTCAAAAAGCCCTTTTTGGGCTCAAAATGTGGAAACAAACGAGCACTAAGTAATGCATTATGAAAATGCTGCCAATACTAATTGGGAACTCAACTACCAATGTTAAACACTCTTTTATAGATTAGTTTATATCTTTTCCAAGAGGTGGAAGTTTTCTTCACTATGGAATCAATTAAAGACTTATTATTAACCCAATTTTTTTATTTTTTATTTTTATTTTTAAAAAGTAGCTGCTTTTCTTTTTCTTTTGTTCTCTTTGTCACTATCTCTTTAATTAGATTTTTTTTTAATAAGTCAATCCTTTCTTAGTTGTAATAAGCATCTCATTTCACAATTAACATTGATAGAAAGTATTGAGAATAATATGGCCTGCTTAATTGTTTAACATTTTTTTACCTCCCTCTCTCTCTCTCTCTCCCTCTCCCCACTAAAGCAACAACACTAGCAACCAAATCCCATGGCAGTTGTGGCAAGCGGTGGCTCATCTCTATTTCAATGCCTTTTCTCTCTTATTCCCCCTTCTAATCTGGATATGGTAGCACAAGTGGTTTGGAGCCGTGTGGTGTGGTTGTGAGGTGTAATTTGGTGTTATGTGGTTTTTATTTGCTCGATTTTAGATTTAAACTGTAGTGTGTTGGCTAGTCACATATTTGATCGAACCCACCGTCACCGACCAAACCGAAGGCGAACAATACTTAAAAGACTTTAGATTATTGGACAACCGCGCGCGGGAGTCCTTTCCAATAACATTTCATTTGTGGTTTTTCCAATTAAATCACATTTGCGCCATTCCGACATTGTTTGATTGTGATTTTATTGAGATTTAATCATTATCAAGGTTTATGACACTTCTCTTAAAAATGGTTTAGTGTTTGGCCAATTTTCAATATTTTTGCGATGTTTTGGTCATTTTGAGTCTAATCTAACCTGGGCAGTTGGTTTTAAAGGTTATTTAATTATCTTTCATATGAGTTCAAATTTGTATTGATTGAACGATTATACTTTTGGTTATTCTTTGTCAAATTTTGGTTTAGTCAAACTTGATTAAATTTGGTCAAATTGTTTTAGAAGATGTGTTTAGGTAAGATAAGAGGGATTTTGGTGGTCTTATGAATTTTTCGAGTTTCGTTTGACCATTGTTTAGATCCGATCAAGCTTGGTTAAAGATGGTAATTTGCTAATTTTGGCTCTTGATTCAAGAAATTGGTTGATCCAACATTTGACCAAGGACAAATTAACTTAATCAATATATCCTTATGATTCCCTTGACCTCAAGGTAAGAAAATATATACTCTTAAGTTTTGAGATTTTCTAGGCTCAATTTGGGAGTTTTGCATGCAATTATGGGACAGAAAAAAATACCGGGTCAACGAGATGCATAATGATTATGTAAATTAGGTAGTTAATATATAGAAAAAAAATAATAATAAAGTGTGTCTTGTAATTAGTTCATAAGTGTTTCTCACATGTGATAATGAAACATAGGAAACTTAGATTTTCTTTATCAATAACAAGATTAGAGTTTTATGATGTTAGCCAGTATAGTTATTAAAGTATGACCATGCACCATATAAAATAGTAATTATTAGATATTTTTAGAGTACGGTAATATGATGCTTCCTCTTTTCTTACATTCATAGTTGATTCTATTAATTATATTCATGATAGGACCTATTATAAAAGTGAGAAGAGAGAGTATTATATCATTATATTCTAAAAATACCTAATAATTTTCCATGTATGACTACTTTCATTTCACATATAACCTTTTCATGTGCAATAATGTGTTTTCTACATAAAACAATAACGTTTCAGCATATGATCATAAATTATTCACATATAATAATCGAAAAGTAACAAATGCATCATTTAAGATAGATCCTTTCAATTTTCTCATCAGAAATAACAATATGTTTACATGAAACAATGAGTTCTTTTACATAAAATAATAAAAATCAAGGATTGGCTACTTACATAAAATAATAAAAATGAATTTTTGTTTTTTAATACAAGATAAAAATCACACTCTAGCTTAATATTATATATGTGTGTGAAACTCTTTCCTAGAGACTTGAACTCCGACCCTTACCCCCATATCCTATAAGTATTTATACTTGTGGAGTGACTATCACATTAAAGGTGTGTGGTGGTAATTAATAAAAATGGATTTTAGTGTTGGATTTTTCTCACATGGAAATTTAAATCAAAATTAACTGAATTGAGTTTATAGGATCATGCATCATTAGCAATTAACATATTATTTTTCTCACATGGTCATACATATCATGCATTCTTGGGTTTTAAATATTTGTTTGTTTAACTTTGATGATTTGCTAGATCTTTATTTTTTTTTTCATCCAAAAAAAAAAAAAAAACTTTGATGATTTGCTAGATCTTTATTTAATTCAAGTATTACTTTGCGAAACTTATGTATTCAAGAGAAATAAAATCATTTGAACTTTGTAAATTTATAAATATTTTTGTTTTAATATTTTAAAATTTTCATAGTAATGTGACCATATTTTGCATGAAAGACATTAAACATATCAATAACATGGCTATTTCATGATTTTGACATGATAGTAGTATTAATACAAAGAAACCTATTAAATTGAGGCCAAAGTTGTCAAAACTAAAACACACAAATATCAGATTGATGGCTTTGCATAAAAGTGTTTAGCGAGTACCATTGTTAAGATATTGGAAGAAACTAATAACTCTTCATACGATAAAACACTTTAGGCCCCAAAATGTGTTTAGCTAACCGTATTAGATACACCATGTGCACGAAATTGAAAACAGTCAAAGACTCTTTTCACTACAAAGTGAAGCATTTGGGTCGTTTTTAACCCATTGTATTTTTGGTAGTTCGACTGTGAAGTTTCTTTATTTCTCTATTTTCGGAATATGAGTGTGATATGAACTCTTGATATCAAAACTTAAAATCAAGTAATGCTTTTTTCTCCCCTCCCTTGCCCATATTGTCAAATGGAGAGATTCATTAACAAATGGTACAAACAACACTGTAATGATTTTGTAGTCTCCAATTGAGGCTTTTTCACAAGCCCACTTAATGATTCTATACTATTTTTTTTTTTTTTTTTTATAAACCCTACTTAATGATTTCATATACTATATTGTTTCAATGTACATTAATAAAATTATTCAAGGTTTTAATTGCAATTTTTTTCTAACAAATTAGGGAGAATTTCAATTTAAATTTTTTAGGGAAATTTTTTTTCATATACTATATTGTTTCAATGTACAGTAATAAAATTGTTAAAAGTTTAATTTGCAATTTTTTTCTAACAAATTAGAGAGAGTTTCAATTTAAGTTTTTTAGGGATTTTTATTTTTTATTTTTTTATTTTATAGATACACTATATTGTTTCAATGTACAGTAATAAAATTGTTAAAGGTTTTATTTACAATTTTCTTCAAATAAATTAGAGAGAGTTTGAATTTTAGTTTTTTTGGGAAAAAAAAAAATTTATGGTTGGATGTTCACCGTTCTTAGAGTATGAAATTGAGGTGTAAATTATTTCCATATGTATTTAATTACAAGGCAATATAATATAAAAAATTCTAAACATATTCCAACAACAACAAAATAAAATTTTTGCTATCAATAATTTTAATTTTAGCGAGTTTGAATTCTCAATCATCCGTAATTTTTAAAATTAAAAATTTGTTACAACTGAATTATTTTCCAATTATATATGAAACTTATTGTTATTTCTAAATGCAATAAGAGATGATTGGGAGGTGGGAAAATACTCATTCTCTCCACTGTTATGCAAAATTACGTGATAGTTAGTGTTAGAATTCAAAAGGATAGGAAGTGGTTATGACTTTGAAGCTCTAGAAAACAGGTTTACAATTCACAAACGTTGAACCTCATAAGATGTTGTAGTCAAAACAAAAGTCAACCATTTAATTATTGGTGATCTACCGCATCCACGGGTTTGGGCTAAAGCCGCTATCGTGTTTTGAATGATCAAAACCAAAGCCATCTCTAGATTCGAATACTAGTCAAAAAGAGTTACTAGCTATGAATGATATTCATAATGATACAAATAAGCAACTCTTATCCTTCTCTCTCTTGCTTTTAATGATAGTGTCTCTTTTCTTCACGTCAAGGATCCATCTTTGGGTCAAAGGTAATGTTAGCGATTTGTTGCGTTATTGTTGTATTAGTACTTTGTTGGATTTGAAAGGTACTGAAGAATAATGTTTGTATTTATTGGTATAAAAATAAGCAATGAATGTTTTGCAACTTTTTCTTAAGGCGTATTTGACAACATAGCTGAGCGTAAGAGATCAAACAAAAGAAGCAATGAATGCACAAAAGCCACATAGAATGATCAAATATTAACATCGAACAGTTAGTTGGAGTGACTAAAAAGCATAGAATGATTAAATTAATATATTTTGATTTTGTGTTTAGTTAATCTTCGATTGAAAACTACTTCCAGCCAATTAGAATTAATTATAATTAACTTGCTTAACAAACTAATTCAACTTATAATTCACAATAAAATATTTATTAACATTATGTTGCTCAAAAAAACCAAACTGTGCTTTTGCCACATGTTTTATAATGACTAAATTTTAATGACTTCTTTTAAAAATAAATACTAACAAGTTATTATATCCAAAAAAAACCAAAAGTGACTTTAAGAAGTAAAAACGAAGTTTATATAACTAGATCAATAAACTACCTACCTCTTTCACTAAAATGGAGCAATTTACTATGGACGGCTTTGCAAATTTTGACAAAGAAGTACAATGAATCAACGATTTCAAAATTTCAACCATACACTACTCTTTCAAATTGACAACAGTGATTTAGTATAATATTTATAAGCCTTTTGTGTAATCTTTTAATACATTCATGTGTATGCATGCATGAATTACAAGCTAATTTATTATAAGTCAAAATTGTTTAAAAGACAATCCTGTCTCTAGGATTACCTATATGAGCATTGTTATTATGATTATCATCATCATCATCAAAGCGTGATCAATAAATCGTAACGGGGTTAATGTTTTGTGCAAGAGCTCAAGTAGCTATAATGATCATCTAAATTTCACAACATACTAGAAAATACTTTTGCCTTTTTAATTCTAATTTTCATGTTATTTGCGTACACAAATTGTACAATTAGATAGTGACAATCAGCCTTTTTTTAGCATGACATCATTAGATAGTGAGAATCAGCCATGTTCTTTGACTAAAGCTTATTTTTGGTATAGAAAGGGATTAAAAGGACGTACTTGTGGCCATGAAAGTCCAGACCAGACATATATAATCAGATAGACACGAATAATTGCTGGCTTCTAGTGTTTTTAATCTAATCGTGCCGTGTAATGTCTGATTTGTCAATTAAATTAGCTATTATAACACAATATATACAATATATATATATATATATATACACTCACACACACACTCAAAGAGTTCGTTAAGTTCAACCAAGCCGATTCCCCACTAGCAATATTAATGTTGAAGTAGACAAATAATAATTCTTATCAACAACAAAATATAGACAAAACATCTCCCATAAAACTAAAAATAAATTGTTTGTCATTTACATAACTCGCTAGCCCTACCAGTTAGTCCTTGATCTCCAAATTCTATTTCAAAAAAAGTATATAGTATCAAATGACTTTGTATTTTGCTAAATTGGTTCTTATATCAAATGACATTTTCATTCAGGCTTCTACTATTTGTCAGACAGATTAGGCATGGAATTGGGTTTTCTCTGAAATGTCCCAGAACAAAAGTGTTGACCAGAAACTAGTTTGTTCTTAGAAAAATATGAATCTTTTCTTGGACACGGAACCAAAAATATATAGGGGCTGGTTCTATCTTTTGACACAGCACAAGTTGAATCCGCCATGTATGATTTCAATCTTGGACCAAAGTTTATCGCACAGATTACTTGACTACTACCAGTAGTGTTACTATTGAATTTGGTATTGGTTGGTATAGTGAATCAATCTAATTTATCTTGTACAATTCACAAGGGAAATTTGTATAATTCATTATGATTTTTGGGTACAAACGAATTTCAGCCAAAAAATTTCGATGTATTAGAAAGGAAACACTGAACGTTAATCAAAAGTACACCAAATAAGAACTATACAATCATATCAGCTTCACAATGAAATTTACCATTCTAAAACTGACAATTATAAAGAGTACCTACACAAGTTATAGCATCAATTACCCTTTTTTTTTTTTGTTTTTTTTTTTTTTTTTGAGATGATTAGAAATACTAAGCTCGAACCCATGCAACTCGCCCACATGAGTTGCGTGGGTTCGAGCTTAGTATTTCTATTCAATAGCTTCTGAAATACATAATTAATTTTAACTGCATGCGTAAAATTTGGCAACAAATTTTGGACCAGCATTTCAATTCTTCAAGGTAAACTAAATACCTGGAATTAATGTTGAGAAACTAAAGAAGTCATCTCCATTTTTGCTTTGTTTTATTAATTTGTTGGACTGACCATATAGAATTGAATTACTGCAACCTAACCAAAGACCAGTTTGCTCACCAGTCACCGAGGCATGCCCTAAAAGTTAGCCACCTGCTTATCAAAATAATGACGTAACTTACATTACATATCAAGAATGCAAGTTTAAATATATCCAAGCTAATTGAATATATGAAGCAGATATTTTTATTTAATGTATCTCTAAGAAATTAGTATTATTAGGTCGCTTCACATCTAAGATATCTGAGGTTAATATTAAATTAACCCTTTATCATTGGATAGGAATGTCAATCATGTAGAGAACTACATTCTTGCCACTATTATTGGCCCTTAAATTATGTTTATTAATAAATATATTGTACTTCTAAACTTGATACTCTGCTATATATATATATATATATTTTTTTTTTTTTTCGGACAATGGTATCTCTAGATTTGATGATCATTGACCATTTTTAAAATTGTTTACAGATAGTACCTTGGAAGGCTATTGAAAAAATTACACAGAGTTAATTGGTGTCTCCTACCCTTCATGAGCCTTTTAATCCAAATGGAATGCATTATTGTGAACTTTTTATTTTTAGAAAATTTTCTCAGAAAATTAGTAAATGCAAGAAAATTGGGAGCTGGACAGGAATTATTGGCTGTTAAGCAAAATTATTCAATATATATATATATATATATATATATATATATTTTTTGAATCAGTAGGAGCCGACCAATACTGTTGCCTACTATTTGGTGACCACAACATGGTGGATTAAGGTCTGTCCACCTAATGAAATTTGTGTGAATTAATGACCAGTAATTGACTGACTTTTCTATCTCATTCAATATGATAAAAATAAAAAATAAAGGGAAAAAAAGAAAAAGAAAAGAAAATTCCTACTTGCTTTTTTTCAATAGTAAGTGTTTACTTTTGGCCCTTTTGGACCATGAAAGCTTGCTTGCATTTAGAAGTTAATCAAACAAGTCGTACAGTATATATACTATATGACTTTTAATTTATGTGTGAAAAATATTAATTGTAGAACTCAAATCTACTTTGCTTGGAAAATATTAAGAATCTGGGGAGTTTTGACGTACATGACTGATTTATTTTGAAGGATCTGGGGAAGAATAATCTAATTATTGTTTATATATATTCTCAAATTCGTAATCAAATTCTTGAGGTTGTCGGACACCCAGTAATCGAATTCTTTAAGACTTATAAGTCTTAATCTCTGTGCTAGGCACTTTACCTGATTATTATTATTTGTAACTATTATAAATGAAGGAATATTGTTATTTTGAAATATAATCATTTCTGGAAATAATAAAAAAGAAAGAAGAACATTTAACGATTACAATTTATGTTCACATTTATGCGTGCATGTGAACAAGTTATTGGATGAAGAAAAAAGAAAAAAAAAAAAAAACAAAGAAAAAAGGAAGGCATAGAGAGTGATGTTATGTAGGCCTTATCCTCTATAAAGTTATAGGTGATTAATAATTCATGCAATTTCTTGGTCGCGACCATTTCAACGTAGTAATTCCTAATCATATTCATTAAAGGAAAAAGAAAAAGAAAAAAAAAAGATTCTATCACGTAACTTATTTCACATCTACACATTTACTTTTCACATTTTAAATATTGATATTATAATATTTAATTTTAAAAATGTGTACATCAATGTATACAATTGTTAATCTTATGTGTATGAATGTGTGAGAAAAGAAAACTGTGAGAATACTTACCATTAAGATAAAAATAATAAATAAAATGAAAATTGTACATTCATCAATATAATTTAAACATATACCAAAAAAGTATTAGTCAATATTTATTTAAACATTATTAACTTAACAAAATTCAACCCACTTAGTTCATAATAGGTTGATAGGATTTTAAAATTTTTAGTGTGAACTTATCATAAGAACTCTCAAAAATCTTAATTTGTCATTTTCATGAGCCTAGCTTTCATCATATGTTAGTAATTTTATAATTGTTGGGTTATAGATTGATTCAAGTTAATTAATTCAATTACTTAAGTTGATGCCAAAAGCCTTGTTGCTAAATTGACACCTCTCAATGCACAAAGCGCTCAGGGGATTGGGGGGTAAGGGTTCGAGCTGCGAGGTTAGTAGCATATTGTAATTATCTCTAAAAAAAAAAAAAAAAAAATTACTCAAGTTGAGTAATTATGTCAAATTAAATGAGAATCGTGAAGGCATGAACAAATCACCAAATAATCTAGAGTGCAGCGGAAAATAAATTGGCACAGTATTTTGTTAACTAATAGGAAAAACCTCTCACAAAGTAAAAACTCCATTGGGTGATTTTTAAGTCACCACTCCCAAGAATCACTAATCAAAATCAAGAGATTACAAGTACAAGAAATCTTACTCCAAACCTGGTTTATCCCAAAGTAGTAACCGATAGTTGAATTCTTACGCCAATTCCCAATTGGTCTTGATTTTGTAGAAACTTCTTCTCTTTGAATGGATCCTAGTACTTGACTAACTCCCAGCAACTTGAAACTTGTTGTTGGATTTATAGTTCTTCAATGCACTTGTAAAGAACGAAGCACTTGGTCGTAAACCCTATAGTGCATAAGAATGCAGTAGCTTCACAATAAGTGTATGGATTCTTTAATTGAGTCTCTATATCTTGTGATGACTTTAAAATAAAGCTTTTATATCCCCTAAAAGTTTAGTGAACGAAACTCTAGAAATCCAAGTTATCATGGGTTGAAAATAGGTCAAAGAAATCTGAATCTACGAAACTTGATAGATCGAGAGGTATCAAGATTCTTCATTTATTCTTGATAAAAGCTAGTATCAAGCTATTATTGAGACTAGTGTCAAGGTTTACTTTATTATTATTTTTTTAAAAACAAATTTTATAGCTTTTTTTCACCTGTTTTTTGGTGTAGTCTTCATGTCTTTAATAATGCCACTTATCTAGTTTGTAAAACATATTTCATGATTTTCTAGAAACCACTTAATTAGAACTACCCAAATACAAGTGAAATGAGTTTTGTCAAAAGATATACCAACACATGAAAAATATGACCCTAACAATAATGTACCTTAATACAACGAGTGTTTTATTGATTGAAATAATACACAATAATGAGTAGCTCTGCCTTTTTGGATTCATCATTAGACCATGTGGTTTATATTATTTAAAAACGAAACTCTTTCTAGTTTGACAAAAAAATTTGTTATGAAAGCACTGTTAATCTTCTACTTGTAAAATTTCCTACCCAAGTGAAAGTTATCATAGGTATATTAGGGGATTCTAGCATTTTGCTCTTATTTTTTTAAAAATTTAGAAATATGTCCATGTTTTGAAACTATTTAGATCCATACCCCTGTTTTGAAACTTGATTTTCTCAAAATCGAGTTTCAATGAAAAACTTGATTTGTAGAAAATCGAGTATAGCCTGATCAAACTTAAAAAAAAAAAAAAAAAAAAAAATCCATGGAACTCGAGTTCATTAAGCTCGAGTTCCATTTAAAATGCCACTCTAGCACTCCCTGAACGCAGCTATAGGTTTGGGGCGATCAAATTAAAAAAAAAAAAAAAAATTGCATGGAACTTGAGTTCATGGAGCTCGAGTTCCATTTAAAATGCCACTATAGGACAATAAAAATGTAGCTATAGGTTTGGCCTGATCAAACTTAAAAAAAGAAAAAGATATGCATGAAACTCGAGTTCCATTTAAAACACCACTATAGGACAATCAAAACGTAGCTATAGGTGTGGAACTCGAGCTCCATGAACTCATATTCCATGCATTTTTTTTTTTTTTTGTTTGATCGGGTATAATTTGATTTTAAACCAATTGAAACTCGATTTTACTAAAATCAAGTTTCAAAACAAGATCATATACTTAAATAGTTTCAAAACAGGGACATATTGCTAAAATTTTTAAACAATAAGTGCAAAATGCTAGAATCCCCAGGTATACTATAGATACAAATTGTTATACAACAATTAGGAAAAAATATAAATTATACCAATTAAATATAGTCAATTGCACCCATTAAATTTAGGCAAAAATATTAATAGTCTTTTTGATCCAGTAAGTTCGCATTTTTTGTTACTATTTGTTCTTTTGTCCATAACTCCTGTTTACCATTAAAAAATAAAAATTTAATACTAAAAACATATTAATTTTTTTAAAACACAAAAATACAAATTACACCCTTAATTTCAGACCTATGTTTGAATTTATGCCACTGATAATTGTAATTTTGGTCTTATAAGTTCAAATTTATGCGATCGTTAATCCTATTTAACAATTTTTTTTTCTTTTTTTTAAGATTGGGGAAAGTTAGGGGTGAAAAAACTTTAGTTTGAAAAGTTTATTACTAAAGTTTCTATTAATTCAATTAATAAAGTCTGTTATATTGTCAATAAAAGATTTCAAATCAAACATGGTGTACACCAAAATGGAACCGTCACAAAAAGCCATTGTGAATCCGTGATAAGAGAATATTGCTAGGAAAAGAGAGAGGAAAGCCAAACCATTGATTAGTCTATTCAATAAAATAGATAATCACATCAGATAGTACTTATCAAGAAAAGAAAGAATAATCGCATCCGATAATATATCTTTTTAATTTTGATCATTCATATCATCCTGTAGTCCAGCCATATATGCAAGTTGACCATAAAACATTCTCATTCAAAAATTCTTCAACGTAGGTAGGCTGTCCCAATTAGTTATGTGATTAGAACTCCATACATTCAGATTCCGACGCTAAATTTTCATTCATACAATATTTATTGCATGCATACGCGTTTCTAGCCTCCAAGAATGTCCTTCGTCATCTAGGGTCAACATACAAAATTTAGTCAATATTAGTTAGTTTTTTCAAAAACTACCCCAAACCAAACTACAAATTATTGTAATACTAACGGTATTATAATATTTTATAAAAATATTGTTAGCCACTCTAATATTATGTTATTATTTTATAATATCATTCATTCTAATTTTGAAAAAAAAAAAAGTCATTAATTATTATAAAAACTAGAAAAAAAAATAAGGATTAGAAAAAATGTTGTGTTTCCCACATTGTTACGACTCTTATCGTTTTCTTCTTCTATATAAGTATGAGTTTGGAGGCATGAAGTCCCATACAAATCCCAAACACCCAATCATTCACATCTAATATTGTCCCTTGTCTGTCAAACATTTCTTATAGCCCATCGAAAAGGCCAAAACATGGCACTTCGGGCATTGGTTACACTTCTATTTGTGCCTCTTTTTCTGTCTCCAACCATTCTTGGTTACTCCCAAGCAGATATTAAAAAATGGTGTAGCCAAACCCCAAACCCTGAGCCATGTGAGTATTTTTTAAGCCATAAGCCTAATTACCACAACCCCATCAAGCAAAAGTCCGATTTTTTCACAATTTCAAAGCAGCTTGCACTAGAACGTGCCCTGAAGGCTCAAAATAACATATTTTCACTGGGGCCCAAGTGCAAAAATGCTCGCGAAAAAGTTGCATGGGCTGATTGCCTTGAGCTTTATGAGTACACCCACCTTAGGCTTAACAAAACCATCGACCCTAATGTCAAGTGCAGCCAAACCGATGCTCAAACATGGCTCAGCACGGCTCTAACCAACCTTGAGACGTGTCGGGCCGGGTTTATTGAACTAGGGGTCCCAGACAATCTCTTGCCCTTGATGTCAAACAATGTTTCTAAGCTAATTAGCAACGCTTTAGCTCTTAACAAAGTTCCATACACTGTACCGAGTTATAAACATGGTTTCCCAACTTGGGTTAAGCCCGGTGACCGGAAACTCTTGCAGTCTTCTTCAGCTCCTAAGGCCAATATTGTGGTGGCACAAGATGGTTCAGGGAATTATAAGACGATAAACGAGGCGATAAGTGCAGCGTCGTCACAGTTAGGAAGTGGGAGGTTTGTGATATATGTGAAGGCTGGGACTTACAAAGAAAACGTTGAGATTAAGTTGAAGAATATTATGTTGGTGGGAGATGGTATAGGAAAAACCATAGTCACTGGGAGCAAAAGTGTTGGTGGAGGTTCTACAACCTTCAATTCAGCCACTATTGGTAAGTAAATTCAATTGACTTCTAATAATATATGCTAAATTTTTGTGCGAAGAAATTGCTATTAATTGTTTCCCTGTAAAATATAAAAAATATATTTATATGTCTAGTGGATAAAATCATGGCTTGGACTAAGAAAAGTTACGCTTAGATATGAGATAAAAGAGATTAATAAGAAGTGGAAGTTTAGAGGTTTGAAAGGTTTGGACCAAGTAATGCAACTATGCAAAAATACCAGGAAATTTCTGACCAGTTCGGAAAAAAAGAAAAAAAAGAAAAGAAAAGAAAAAAAGAAGCACCTCCCTGCATAAATTGACCTCAATTGAATTTTTAGATATGTAAGAGCATCTCCAACAGCTTCTCCAAATTTTTTACTATTTGGAAAATGAATAGTGACATTTAACTTTTACCTACCCACTTTTTCAAATACACTTCCAACAGATTCTCTATCTCATTTAAATATTATTTTTTTCATTCATTACTTATTCTTTTTTTAACTACACATCTTCCAACATTTTTTTATACAACACATCATTATTATAATAGAAAAAATGTATTTGAAGAATGAACAGTAGCCCATTAGACTTGATGGACTACTGTTCATTAGCCAAAAAAAAATTAATGTTTGCCGAAGCTATTGGAGCATCTACAGTGCACCTCATTTTCCAAATTTAATCTACTAGAGCCGGATGCCCAAACCGTTGGAGATGCTCTAAGTCAGCTGAGTTATTGAGTACGTAATTTAGAAATTCTAGTGAGATTACTTATCAAACTCTGAATTTAAAAGGAGTCATATTTCATAATGCACGCTATTCATATACCAGACCAAGGCTTGGTTTTGGTTTTGGTTTTGTTTTTAATTTTTTTTTAATCTCTCCAGGGTTACAAATGTAGGTTTAGGTTCAAAGGAAAGAAAAATTATTGCTTGGATCCAACCTATGTATTGGATGTCCCATAACATGGGGTTCTCATGAGTGTGTAAGGCTCACATCCAATACATATATTGGATAGATACTTTCTTATTTTTCAAGAGACTTTAGGTATCAATGATATGGTTTTTTTTTTTTTTTTTTTTTTGGAAATTAAGTAGGATTACTAAGTCATCAAATTTGACAAGATTTGTTTCTCAAAAAAAAATTTGACAAGATTTTGCGGAAGAAGTTGCCTCTTTTTTTTTTTTTTACTTTTTAATTTTCAAATTGAAGTTCGAACAACTAATACATATATTGAATGTATGAGATACTTTCTTTTCAAGGTACCTTGGTTGTCAATTATGTTTTGGCCTTTTTTTTTTTCAAAATTAAGTACGATGACTATAGCAAAATATTATAGCATCAAATTTGACAAAATTTTGTGTGAAAGTTCTTTTTGTCAAATTGGGTTCTATCTTTTTCAATGGAAGTTTTTTTCAAGGAATAGGCCGAAAAGGACCATGGTCTAGAAATTCTAGATTAAAGGTATAATATTCTCTCTCTCTCTCTCTCTCTCTCTCTCTCTTTCTTAATTAAGTTACCATAGACATGAGATTCATCGATTTACAAATTATTCTAATACTATGTGATGTCACGCAACTCCACCTACCCTACTTGATCAAGAAGGGAATCCACCTGCCTTCATGCGCAAGAATTTTACACACTACCATGAAATTGAAATTTTACATTATATAAGACATATCTATCTTTGCATATATGTCAAATAGAAAATGACAAGATTAAAGTACCTAGTTTGAGCCTGTCTGTACGCTATGGTACCAACTACCAACGACCAAACCCTTTGCATCTAAAAAATGTGGCCAAGAACCCATTAAAATTAGTACAAGTCGTAGGGCATGGCCCACTAGGAGGAAAATTCACGACCTGAATTGTTTATAACATAAGGTTTTTATTTTGTTTTTTTGGATAGGTTTTTTTTGCTTAATTAAGTTTCAATCGAAGGTGACCAACAAGGCATTGCTTGTGTATATATAATAATGTTTTTATGCTAATAATTATTGTCGTATTTAATTACTTGTGGTCCTAACTTGCCACATCTGATTCAGTACCCCGAAGTATCATGTCTTACACCTTATACAGTCATAATTTTACTAAAATAATGAATGTGAATCTAAAATTCGAGTAAAATATTTTTGACATGACAATTAAGCTTTTGTTTTCTTGAATTTTCAGCTGTTGTGGGAGATGGATTCATTGCTCGCGACATCACTATAAGGAACACTGCCGGTGCAGTAAATCAACAAGCCGTGGCCCTTCGTTCTGGGTCCGATCTCTCGGTATTTTACAGGTGCAGCTTGGAAGGGTACCAAGACACCCTTTATGTCCATTCCCAAAGGCAATTCTATAGGGAATGTGACATATATGGCACGGTCGATTTTATATTTGGAAATGCCGCGGTTGTTCTCCAAAATTGTAACATTTATGCACGTTACCCTCCTAACAAGACCAATACTCTTACTGCACAAGGTAGGACTGACCCTAATCAAAACACTGGGATTTCTATTCATGATTGTACAGTCAAGGCTGCTTCGGATTTAAAGGCGTCACAAAGCTCAGTTACAACATACTTAGGGAGGCCATGGAAGGAGTACTCACGCACGGTTTTTATGAAAACATACTTAGATAGCTTGATTGCTCCAGCTGGATGGATGGAATGGAGTGGAAATTTTGCCCTTAAGACCTTGTATTATGCGGAGTATGCCAACACAGGGCCGGGATCATCAACTGCTAAAAGGGTCAATTGGCCTGGCTACCATGTCATTACTAGTGCATCTGTGGCTTCACAATACACTGTTGCAAACTTTATCTCCGGCGGTTCTTGGTTGCCGGCTACCAATGTGCCTTACACAACTGGCGTTTAATTTTTTCAAGGAAATTGTTACATACATGCCTTCAATTTGTTCAATTGTTTTCAATTGTACATTTGCATTTGAGTTCCTCGTGGTATAAAAATAAGTTGGTTGTTGCCACACAAAAAAAAAAAAAAGAAAGGATTGTGTAATAGTTGTCATTCTTTGATAAGTTGTAATCAATGATTCAAAATAAATAAAATCGATTATGTTTAATATTTTGCACGGAACTTTTGGCTAAGGTTGCTTTGGTGCATAAAATGAGGTTTCTACGTTCTATTCATATGCATAGTTACATAAACATTTTGAGATATAAGTATCTCAACAAGTCATATAGATAATCAGAGTGCTTGTTGAAAAACATATATGTTATGGATTTTCACATAAGTCAAGGATGAGTTCAGCAAAAAAGTAATCCATATCTATTTATATATATATATATATCTCAAAAAGCTAAAGCGTAGTATTTGTTATTGTTATCTTCCTATTGAGTCACATTAGTGGCCACATCATTCACTTATTTTCTATCTCTTTTTTTTTTTTTTTAACTTTTTTTTTCTATTTTTTATAAAAAAAAAAAAAAAAAAAGAACTATTCTTCACTATAGTAGTCCATATTTATTGTTACATTTCCTCCAACTTTTCCCCTTCCTCTTTTGTCTCTTTATCTCCCACTACTTTTACTTTACCATTACACTTCTTTCATCATTTTCACTTTGTTAAATTTTGACTCTTTTTCTCCCCTTTTTATTTTTTATAAATTCAATATCATTTCTCTTATCTAATCCATATTTTTCTTACAAAAAAACTGAGTACTCTCTCTCTCTCTCTCTCTACATTCTTTTGGTGTATTTTGTTCTTTCTTATAACTCTGATTAAGTTTGATGTTTTTTATTTATTTACTTATTTTTTATAATAAATATGTGTTTTGGTATTGTGTTTTTTTAATTTTCCATCACAAAGTCTTCTCTCTCCATTTTATAGCTTTCGTTGAATTTTTGTTTGGGTTAGTAATTATTTTATTCCTTTAGTTTTATTTTAATTTTGGTTAAGATAACATTGTAATTTTGTGATGAGTTTTTATTATTTTGATAATCTCCTTATTCCTTAAGAGATGATAAAATTGAATAATAAATTTGAAACTTATGAATTTTAGTTGTATATTAAGCAAATATAACACACTACAATAGAAGTTAGAAGAATATGGTTCACCATAAAAAAAAATCAATCAAACATAAAAAAAAAAATAATAGTATGATATATTTGTTTTTTTTTTTTTTTTTTAAAAAGATAATACTTGAAGGTTTTTTTTTTTTTTTTTTTTTTTTTGGGATAATCAAAGTAATTGTTACTTTTTATATATTACACTCCATTAAATAATATTTATATATATCTGCACATTGCGTCAATCTACGACTAGTGTTATAATAATAACAAAGTATTACCCAATAATTGTAATTTGACGGTGACCCTAATTACTTCAATTTACCCAAATCTAGTGGCCAAGGGATTTTGCCCATAGTGAGGCAGTTGACATCATTGACCAATTGAAAAAAGTATGCTTTATTTATCAAAAAAGAAAAAGAAAAAGTATGCTTTTTCACTTTTTAAGATTCAAATATTTGAAAACAAAGTGATAGGCAATTAAATCTAGAAGGGATAATATTCAAACCCTGTAGAAAATTATTTGTCAACTTTCTAGAGATAGCTGCAAATGTCGGTTAACGTCGTAGGAACTAGTTTATATTTCTCAGACTAGACAACGGACAGTGCTAATATTTTGTCTATTTATAATCTGTGGTCAAATAAAACGATTTGGCGATCTTCTTCATTGGTTTCTAATTATATGTGTGTGTATAAAATTTGATTAAATGGTTCAGATCACACAAATTAATCACGCATGTGTGAAAAACTTACGCTCTTTTAATTTGCAGAACCCATTCCCTTATGATACGAAAAACTATTAAAGTTCATGTATCAATTGTATGAGCCCTGTTAAAGTCTGGCCTTTTATTCTAACAAGCCCATTATGTAAATTTCCTTAGTTATTACATTCACTAAAATGTTTAAATTTAAGCTATAAGCTTTGAGTATATGGGAAAATTTGTATCTTATAATGAATCAGTACGAGAGGAGGGAAAATTTGTTAAAATATACTTAAGAAAATAATGGAGTTTCTTAACCAATTTTACAATCTCCTTTTATGTTGCAAAAAAAGCTTCTACAAAAAGATAAAGGCCAAGGGTGTGTTTGGATACCGTTTATTTTGTTTAAAACTGAAAACTGAAAACACTGTAGCAAAATAATTTTTAAATGTGTGAATAGTGCCGTGAAACCTATTTTTAATGAAAGTTTTATTGAAAAAAGAGGTTTGTGAGTCCCATGAACAATGTACATGACCCACTAGAAAAGCACTATAACCATAAAATGTGCTTAAAAAAAAAAAAAAAAAAAAAAAAAAAACGCAGACAGGTGATAATTGGCATCCAAATGGATACTAAGAGTCCTACAACTAATATACAGTGCACTAGGAGAAGCAAGCTATAACACTGCAAATGGGAGTATCCTTTATAATCATAAGAGTGAAACAATTTAAGATTTAGAATCACAATATAAGTTCACTTCATTAATAAATTCATTTCCTAAAGATACCCAATTCTGTGAGAGAGGTTGGAATCAAAGAACACATACTCTTATTGTATAAAATATATGTAAAACATTTTGTTATTTGGATATGGAACCCATACTTCATGATACACTAGGAACAACCTCCTATTTTCAGCCTTCGTTGCAGAACTCCTTGCAGAAGTACACCTTCCAGACCCACGGACCACCAATCATCGCCATCACATGTTCCAAAAAGGTTTTGTTGTACACCTTTCGTCCTTCAATCTTCAAGATGTGTTAACGTATATTATGTTATGGGCTTTAGGTCCAGTTAGGTTACTCGTATAACACATTTGTACTTGTACTACACTTTGATTGTACCACACACATATGCCTCCTATATAAAGGCACTGATATATATTCTTTGATTTGGGGAAATACAATACAACTCATTCAGTATTTCTAACATGGTATCAAAGCCATTGCTCTAATTTTCTTGTGTCTTGCAGTTTTGTTTTGTTGGTATTTTCCACTACCTTAACTTCTGTGGTCAGTAAACCCTTTCACTGCCCTCTCCCGATAGCTCCGCCGCTGTCAGAGGTCCTTAGGGTTTAATCTCCACCACCAGAAGCTCCTTTTCCGTCGCCAAAACCACTGCCATCATCGGATCTGTCACCTCCGACCTTCGATTAGGACATAAGATATATCACTGTGTAGATTTTCCATCGCTTTACACATAGCCGCCAGAAAAATCCACCTCTGACCATTAATGCGTTGCCACGCGTCGGTTAAAGTTTCAGCAAATTATTCCACGTGCTTCACGCGCCACCCGGGTAGCTCTGATCTTGTTGCCACTGACACCATCAGAATCGTCTTTCTTCGATCTGCATTTTCAGGAAAGAATCGGCTTCATTGGACTGTCCACGCGCCTTCACGTGCCGCCCAAAGCTTTGGTGAATTTTATCCACGTGCCTCACGCGTCCCACACGCCGTTGGGTTACCTGCTGACATCATCGCTGACATCATAACTGCCACGTCAACCCTAGTTGATGTCACCTGCTTATGTCATTGCCAGTCTGCTTGCTGACATCATCCGTTGACTTTTCTTTGACAATTAACTTTGACTAGGTTTGACCGTTGATTTTTTTGCAGAGTTGACTTTTTGCAATCCAGGTGCTCCTTACCCAGTTTTTTGCGTAGGTTTCATTTTTGCAGTCCATTTTTGCATATTTTGCTTCTAAATGAAGATTAAGGACAGATCTTCTTCTTGTTGCAATAATCATCGCCGACAATCCAGCAAACGTTTTTGCAATTTTTACAAACGTTTTGGCCATAATATTGAGACTTACTATCATCGCAACGAATTAGCTGTTTCAATTTCTACTACTACTATTGCTAACATTGAGAGTGTCCAACTAATGGCTCCCATCTCAGCACAATCTAAGTCTTCAGAACGCACTTTCACCATGTCCACAGATGACCTTAAAAACATCATCGCCAATGTCATTTGTATGGTTGGTAGTGCATCTTATTCCTCTTCTCTTTCAGCTTTATCTGGTATGTCTCCTTCCTCTTGGCTTATGGATTTCGCTTGTTGCAAGCACATGACACCTCACTCATCCTTATTTTCTAAACTCAAACCTACACCACACCCTCTTAATATTCGCACAGTAAATGGTTCCACAATGTTTGTTCATATATAGGTTTTGTTTTGACCTCCAACCTTTCGGTTCTTGGGGTCTTTAATGTTCCTAACCTTTCTTACAATTTATTTTTTATGGGACAATTAGCTGAGTTGGGTTATCGTATTATATTTGATTATTCTGGATGTATTGTGTTGGATCTGAGGAAGGGACAGGAGCTTAAGACTGGTCCTAAAGTTGGGCGTATGTTTCCCGTGGACAACCTTTATCTTCCACTTGTTGCTCCTGTTTTTGTTGCTGCAGCTGTTACAGTTTCTTCAATTCCTTCACTTGCACTTTGGTATGCTCGACTTGGTCATGCATCTTCCTTTCGGGTATAACAATTAGCTTCTAGAGGTTTGTTAGGTTCAGTGTCTACAAAAATTTTTGATTGTGTTTTGTGCCAATTAGGAAAACAACTAGCTTTGCCTTTCAATACTAGTGAATCAATATCCACTGATATCTTTGACCTTATTCATTCTGAAGTTTGGGGGCCTTCCTCTGTCTCTAGTATTGGTGGGTCTCGATATTTTGTTGTCTTTGTTGATGATTACTCTCGTTATAACTGGATTTTTAATATGAAACATCGTTTTGAATTATTACAAGTATATTCTAATTTTGCAAAAATGGTTGAAACTCAGTTTTCCAAACGCATTAAAATTTTTTGATTTGGAAATGCTCTTGAATACACTCAATATGCTTTCCAAGCTGTTTTGTATTCCTATGGCACTGTTCATCGACTAACTTGTCTAGGTACCTCTCAGCAAAATGGTAGAGCCAAACGGAAACTTCGTCATATTCTTGACACTGTTCGTGCTCTCCTTTTCTCTGTCAAAGTTCCTGCTTCTTTTTGGGGCGAAGCTGCTTTTTATGTTGTTCATGCTATTAATCGCATTCTGAGTCCTGTTATCCAAAATCAAACTCCATATGAGCGCCTTTTTGGGTCACCTCCAGACTATCACCACCTTCGCTCCTTTGGTTCTGTTTGTTTCGTTCTTCTTTAGCCATATGAGCATAACAAACTTGAGTCTCGGTCAAGACTTTGTTGTTTTCTTGGCTATGGCGAAACTCAAAAGGGGTATCGGTGTTATGATCCTGTCTCTCATTGTCTTCGTATTTCCCGCAATGTTGTCTTTTGGGAACATCACCTCTTTGTCAAGCTTTCTCACTTCCGTGCCTCTCTATCTTCCTCCTCTGTTTTAGATCTTTTTTCGGATGAGGCACATATTCCTCCTATAGTTGCTCCTGATCCTTCTGTAGTTGCTCCTGATTCTTTTGTAGACTTCTCTATCCAACCACCAGATATCATTGATCCCTTTCCTAGTTCACCCTTTAATGAACAGGTGGGAGATGAACAGGTTGAAGACGAGCTACCCAACCCCAACCTTGAGCTTGGGTCCCCTGTTCCTGCTCCACCTGAAGATCTTGCACAAGACATTCCACCTCGTCACTCAACTTGGGTAAGATCTATTCCTGCACATTTATTTGATTATCATTGTTACACTGCTCTTGCTACACTACACGAGCCTCACACCTATCGTGAGGTTTCCACTGACCCTTTATGGCAGATTGCAATGAAAGAGGAATTTGATACATTATCCAAAAACCATACTTGGGATTTGGTGATACTCCCCCTCAGGAAATCTGTGGTTGGTTGTAAGTGGATCTACAGGATTAAGACTCACTCTGATGGGTCCATTGAGCGCTACAAAACTCGTCTTGTTGCAAAAGGTTTTACACAGGAGTATGGGATTGATTATGAAGAAACCTTTGCTCCGGTTGCTCGTATCTCATCTGTCCGTGCCCTCTTAACTGTTGCTGCTACCAGTAAATGGGATTTTTTTCAGATGGATGTCAAAAATGCATTCCTTAATGGGGATTTAGGTGAAGAAGTTTATATGCAACCTCTTCTTGGTCTCTTTGTTGACTCAAACAAGGTTTGTTACCTTCGACGTGTAATTTATGGCCTTAAACAAGCTCTACGAGCTTGGTTTGCCAAATTCAACTCTACCATTTCTCGCTTGGGTTACATGGCCAATCATTATGATTCTGCCTTATTTCTTCGTCGCACTGACAAGGACACTATTTTATTTCTCTTGTATGTGGATGATATGATCATAACTGGTGATGACCTTAGTGACATTTAAGAACTTAAGGATTTTCTCAATCGGCAATTTGAGATGAAAGATCTTGGACATCTCAGCTACTTCTTGGGTCTTGAAATCACTCATTCTACAGATGGACTTTATATTACTTAAGCCAAGTATGCTTTTAAACTCTTGTCTCGAGCTAGACTCACTGATAGCAAGATTGTTGACACTCCCATTGAGCATAATGCGTATCTGACTCCCTCAGGGGGGAAACCATTATCTAATCCCTCTCTTTACAGATGATTGGTTGGCAGCCTAGTTTATCTCACAGTTACTCGTCCAGACATCTCCTATGCTGTTTATTAGGTGAGCCAGTATCTGTTTGCTCTACAATCAACTCACTATGCTGCTGTTCTGCGCATTCTTCGATACCTGAAGGGCACCCTCTTCCATGGCCTTTTCTACTCAGCTCAGTCTCCTTTTGTACTCCGTGCATTCTCTGATGCTGATTGGGCAGGAGACCCCACTGATCGCAGGTCCATTACAGGTTATTGCTATGATGGTTTCTTAAGGATTTGGGTGTGTTTACATCCTTTGCTACTCCCCTTTATTGTGACAACTAGAGTGCCATTCATATTGCTCATAATGATGTCTTCCATGAACGGACTAAACACATCGAGATTGATTGTCATTTTATCTGTTATCATCTTGTCCATGGTGCTCTCCAGCTTTTCTCCGTCTCTTCCAAAGATCAACCTGCAGAAGTCTTCGCCAAGTCACTTCCTAAGGGACGCACTCGTGATTTGGTTGACAACCTTAAGCGGTCTCACATTCACCTTGAGTTTGAGGGGAGCTGTCAATGTATATTATGTTATGGGCTTTAGGCCCAGCTAGGTTACTTGTATAGCACACTTGTACTTATACTACACTTTACTTATACCACACACATATGCCTCCTATATAAAGGCACTGATGTATATTCTTTGATTTGGGGAAATACAATACAACTCATTCAATATTTCTAGCAGGACGCAATTTTGTTTTGTTTTTGATAGGTTAGGGTGAGAGAAATGATTTTTAATGGTTGGGTTTATATATATAGGCTTTAGGAATTTTGAGAAAAACTAGGTCTCATTAATTTTATGATGCTACATAAGGAAAGTACAACAATTCCTTCCATATTGTTTTTTCCTAAAAAAAGGCCAGGCGCTGTGCCATGAACATCTTTTGTGAAAATATCAAGTACTCTTCTATTGAAGGTAAGTTCTGAGCACAAGCAAGAAATTTAATACTCCAATTGGATTTCCAAATTAGGAAATATAGTAACAAAGATGCTTATAAGTTTTCATGGTATACTCATTAATGTCATTTATTTTCATGCAAAAGAAATTGCCAAGCAAAAGTCTTAGTCAAGTAATCAAAAAGCGGGATGATTGTTTATCCAGGATGTACTCGTGGGGCCCGTGGCATTCTCAGTTGTTATCATAAAAGTTCTTATTGTATATATTCACAAATTGTGCAATGGATAGAATGAGTAATATACTATGAATTTTATTAGCAAAAAATATACTATGAAGTTTGAACAGTCTTGATTGTTAAAATTCTCGGCTGTCCCAATGGGTTGGCACTTGGTAGCTTGTTTAACACGCAAGAACAATGCATGCATCTAGTGATTAAAAGCATGAGGTACAAAGGGTTCTAAAAAATAATGTATAATAAATATAGTATAAAGTGATAAACTATCAAGGATGTTTCAAAATTACGTATTTACATTAGAAACTCGGCTATAATAATAATAATAATTGTGGGAGCAAATGATCCGGGCACATTTTTGGGCCTTGGGCCCTATTCGAGGATGATAAAGGATCCATAGATAGATAAGTAAGAAGTTCGAGGATAAAAGAGGAATTGGCCTGTGGACTGAGGATCTTGAGTAGTAAAGGTACCTCGGGAATACTTTAAGTAATCAACTATATCATAAGGCATAGCTTCAGGCCGAAGGCAACAAAGCCATGTAGTAGGGCTGTTCAAACCTGACCAGAGCTTGATAACTCGGTCAAACCACTTGACGCCGACCTGATTCTAGCCCAAATTGAAGGTCCAATCGGTCGGCGGCAGGTTTCCATTCTCAAGAACTAACATTGGTGGGTCAAGTGGCGGGTTTGCTTCTCCAAAACTCGAGCAAACCAAACTTGACCAGAGCTATATAAAACATCCAGTCCAATCCTGTAAAAACAAGCCAAATCCGGCGAGATCTTGACTAGATTTGGCTAGATTTGGTGGGATTTAGCCAAATCTGGCCAAATCATAGCAATTTTTAGCAAAAAAATGCAGATTCCTACGATAAAACGCAAATTTCAGCGAAATTCCCTAGATTCTGGTGACTTTTTTTAAAATAAATTTTGGCAATTGACCAAACCAACCGACGCTTACCCTCACCCGAAACCGACTTGACCAATTTTTTCGACAGTCAATTTTGGGTTCCTCCACCCTTCACCCGATATCGACGGGTCGAGTCTGGGTTGGGTCCAAAACCTTACTTGGCCTGACCTGTGGACAGGCCTGCCGTGTAGGCAATGGAAAGAAGAAATATCTGGGAATGAGACTGTCATCTCCACATTTAATGCACTGCACTAATTGAACTTGCTGTATTTATAAAGAAATAGCACCTGAATAGTGTTTTCACAGCTCACAGCCCCTCCTAGCACCTCCAAAAGGGCCTTGATGGGACAAGCATCTAGAAGGTTTTCTAGAAACTATACAAATGGAAGGCTGCGATATAATGTAGGGGACTATATAAGGAAATGATCCCCACAGGAAATGGGGGGAATCTGAATGTAAAAAGGGAGAGAGAAAAGTAATACATGTACTCATTGTAAAGGGAATAATCCTGATCAATATATGAACAACTAGTCCTCGGAACTGCCCGAGGAAGGATTTTACGTTGAATTTGTGTCTCTTACTCTAGTAACCTAAGACCAGTCATTCTTAAGTTTGAATTTATTTAGCTTTGTAGTTTGCTCACAAGATCCACTATCTTACAAATCTATTGTTTTGGGGGCTTATTAGGCTGATCACACTGTTCTAAGTGGGCTAAGCTTCTCACTTTTTAGCTTTTAGAACAACAACAATAATAATAATAGTAATAAATTGATTAATTATTTATATATATATATATATATATATATATCAAAATATTTAAAAACATTTAGCAATATATAGGTACACTGAATTAGTGCAAGAAAAATGGTTTTTAAATTTTTAAATTTTTTATTTTACTTGAACTTGAACTGTAATTAACAATGCTTATATTGTAAAATTAGAGCACATATACTTTTACTAAAAACATTGAAAATTAAATCATTGTTTTTCAGTATATTATCTTTTCTATTATAATCCATAAGTTATTGGATATAATTTCGCCAATTTAGGAGAAAATGGATAAGGCGCTATCAAGATTGAATACTACCCTATCAAGAATATATATAATTGTTAAAATTATACTTAGGGTGAATTGCAAATTACACTCCTGAAGTTTAGGATTGACTGGATTTTACACTCCAAAGTTTCAGAAACATGATGTTACACCCTGAAGTTGGTTCTGTTAGCAATTCATCCCCACGGTTAATTTCTGCTGTTAAGTGGCACATCATCATGCTGATGTGTTTTATTTTTGCTAAATCAGCCCCCAAAGTATGTCATTTTAGTGATGACCAAATGAAGAGCTAGCATGCATCAAAACTACGTCGTTTTAGGCTTAAACTTAAAACAAAAACCTTGAACCTAAACAACATAATTTTAGGACAAATTCTAAAATCTAAAAACAAAGACCAGGGGTGGCTGCACATACACTATAGGGGGTTTGAGTGGACCCCCTGACTTGAAAATCTTATATATATATATATATATATATATATATTGCTTTACTAAATTATTTTATTCTTAAAAATATTTTTGCACACCCTGTTTTAAATCTTGCACACCCTGATCACATATCAGCTTATGCCACAATCAAACAACAACTTGGAGTATTATTTAAGGGAAACTACAATATTGGTCCTTTAAGTTTGTAAAATGAGCAATATAAGTCTTTTTACTAACTACCATTAACAGTGTTACTTATGTGGCTAACGGACAATAACTTGACATTTTATTTTAATGATGTGGCATATTTTCACTAAAAAAATTTAAATTAAAAGTACACATGAGAAACTTTTTTTTACAATGGTACCAAATTTTTTTTTTTTTTAAAAAAACTCTTTTTTTTTTCCCTACCAATTGTAAATATATCAAAATTTGTGGGACCCACTAATGTGAACACAGACAACTTCTTCTTCTCTTCTAAATGATTTTTTATTTATTTATTTTTGGGCTCTTGCACGAAACCCACTGATTGTCTTCTTCTTTCTTCTTTTTCTTTTTATTTCCTATCTCTCTTGCACAAACCACACATTGGTGGTCTAAGGTCTTCTTCTTCATTTTTTTTTTTTTTTTTTTTTTTTGGTGTTTACTATTTTGCTGCTTTGGTGGTCTTCTTGTTTCAAATAAAATGAAAGTCGGCTGAATTTAACCCCACCAACAAAACAAAATTCATAAAAACAGAATCTCAAACCCAGAAAACAAAACCCATTTGAGTTTAACCCTCACCCACAAAATACAAACCAAATCAAACATTTAAAGAAAATAAAAGAAAGAAACAACAAAAGAGAAGCAAAGATGCAGCGAAGTGCTATATGATACATGCCCTACCTTTTTGTTGCTATGCCTCTACTGGGATTCCATGGGTTTTGTTTCATCCTGTGGAATGTCTGCAAATGTTTAGCTATTTTAGTTTACTCTGTTTCTGTATTTTATTGCAGTTCTGTGTAGTTGTTATGTTAATGTATGTCTTGTTAGTGTGTGTCTTTATCAGGCTGGTTGGACTGTGAAGTTTGTGATGTTGTAAGACTTTTTAAAGTGTATTTCTATTTATGTTTAATTAAATCCAAGTATATGCAAAAAAGAAAAAAAAAAAAAAAAGATGCTGGGACTTGTAATTTTAATTTTTAATTTTTTAATTAAAATATGCCACATCATTAAAATAAAATGCTAAGTCATTGTTCATTAGCCACATAAGTAACACCGTTAATGGTAGTTAGTAAAAAGATTTATATTGCTCATTTTGAAAACTTGAAGGACCAATTGCGCACGCTTCAAACTTGAGGGACCGATTGCGTACACATGGTAAACTTGAGGGGCCAATATTGTAGTTTTGCCTATTATTTATGTATGGATGAGTGTGGTTGTATGTGTTTTGTCATTTAGTTTAAAATATTTGTGCGAGAGTTATTTATTTCTATCTCTATCTTTTTACCTGTAATAGGTATTGGTCTTTATCCAGATTTCGTTTTCTCACTATCAGTTGACAAGGTTGAAACTCTTATATCTAATTTTTTTTATAAATAAAAAATTTTCCTGAATAAAATTCAAAATTAAAGAGCAAGACTATACTATAACTAGAATAATATGTTTAAAAAAAAATTGTACAATTAGAAAACGAAAAAGAAGTATTTTTTCTTCTCTTAAATTTAACTTAAATTAAGTTAAAGATAAAAAAATGCATTAGACTTTTATTTTAACCATATATGGTTGTCCTTTGTTTTATAAGAACCTTTTGAATCACTACAAACAATGACAAATATATAACCACAATTGACTAAAAACAAAAATATTATACAAACTTAACAAAATAAAATAGTCATACTTACATTGACAATAGATAATGACAACTAAAAATAAACTATCATGAGACGATTTTAAAATAGGAAAACTCGTAGAAGGAAATTGTAAAACTTCATATATTTGTGTGTGTTTTTTTTTTCAATATCTCAGTATAATCAAGTTCTTTTTTATATTAAATTTTATTTAATTTAAGTTTTTTAATGACCCCTCTAAAAAAAATTCCTAGAGCCGTGACTAACAAAGACCATGAAGAACTCACACCTCACTAACCCAAACCCCTCAGCTCAGACTGAACCTAGATAGACCATCAGCTCACGTCGTGAACCTAGGCGTCGGTGGCCACACCGATAGTGAACTACTCTTCTCTTTCTCTCTCTTTTCGGATTTAGCTTGTATAGTCTAAATTCCTACTTCCCAACATTAAATCATGGTATCACGCCAATGTAACAGTAAATTAAAACCCTTGAAAAAATGAAATTGAAAAATATTTGCTTCATTTCGTGGTCACTGCCAGTGAGGTGTGTAAATATTTATAGTCATATTTGTGTTGATTTTTTCAATGACATTTTGGGATGTGGTTTTTGGGTTTTTCATGATAGCTATTAAGATTGAATTCCTATTATTTGGGAAGATGTTATATATTTGTTTATATGGGTGATAAATAGTTTGAAATTTAGTACTTTCTGTGATAGTTTATAGTTATATGGACGGTAGGTGTTTGTGAAATCGTTTGTGCCAGTCTTTAGTGATGACTGTACAGTCAAAGCAATATTATTTGCTTTGGTTTTATTGCAAAATTAACTTAAAGAAAGAAAGAAGATTGATTAGTTTAATTTTATCTGCATTGCCGAATGATATCTTGGAACCATCATATTACGTAATTATGAAACTAATTGTTATTTCTAAATGCAATAAGAGATGATTGGGAGGTGGAAAAAATACTCAATCTCTCAAATGTTATGCAAAATTACGTGATAGCTAGTGTTAGAATTCAAAAGGATAGGAAGGGGTTATGACTTTGAAGCTCTTGAAAATAGATTTACAATTCACAAACGTGGAAAGATGTTGTAGTCAAAACAAAAGTCAACAATTTAAGTATTGGTGATCTACCCCATCCACGGGTTTGGGCTAAAGCCGCAATCGTGTTTTGAATGATCAAAACCAAAGCTGTCTCTAGATTCGAACACCAGTCAAAAAGAGTTACTAGCTATGAATGATATTCATAATGATACAAACAAGCAACTCTTATCCTTCTCTCTCTTGCTTTTAATGATAGTGTCTCTTTTCTTCACGTCAAGGATCCATCTTTGGGTCAAAGGTAATGTTAGCGATTTGTTGCTTTATTGTTGTATTAGTACTTTGTTGGACTTGAAAGGGACTGAAGAATTATGTTTGTATTTATTGGTATAAAAATAGGCAATGAATTATGAATGTTTTGCGACTTTTTCTTAAGGCGTATTTGACAAAATAGCTGAGCTTAGAGATCAAACAAAAGAAGCAATGAATGCACAAAAACCACATAGAATGACCATATATTAACATCGAACAGTTAGTTGGAGTGACTAACAAGCATAGAATTAATGAATTAATATATTTTGATTTTGTGTTTAGTTAATCTTTGATTGAAAACTACTTCTAGCCAATTTAAAAATAATTATAATTTACTTGCTTAACAATTAATTCAACTTATAATTCCAAACTTCAATAATAATAAAATTTATTAACATTATCTTGCTAAAAAAGGAAAAAACCAAACTGTGCTTTTGTCACATATTTTATAATGACTAAATCTTAATGACTTCTTTTAAAAATAAGTACTAACAAGTTAAAAAAAAAAAAAAAAAAAAAAAAAAAAAAAAAAAAAAAAAAAAAAACAAAAGTGACTTTAAGAAATAAAAACGAAGTTTATATAACTAGATCAATAAACTACCTACTTCTTTGACTAAAATGGAGCAATTTACTATGGAAGGCTTTGCAAATTTTACAAAGAAATACAATGAATCAATGATTTCAAAATTTCAACCATACAAATTTCTTATTTTCTTTAGACACAACTTGAAACTACTCTTTCAAATTGACAACAGTGATTCAGTATAATATTTATAAGCCTTTTAAGTAATCTTTTAATACATTCACGTATATGCATAAATTACAAGCTAATTTATTATAAGTCAAAATTGTTTAATAGACAATCCCATCACTAGGATTACCTATATGAGCATTGTTATTATGATTATCATCATCATCAAAGCATGATCAATTAATCGCAATAGGGTTAATGTTTTATGCAAGAGCTCAAGTAGCTATAATGATCATCTAAATTTCACAACATACTAGAAAATGCTTTTGCCTTTTTAATTCTAATTTTTCATGTTATTTGCCTACACAAATTGTGTACGTTTTTAGACCCCTTAAATACAAACAGATTAACCTAGTTATTTAGCTAAGTGATTAACTTAGGTAAATTATTTAAATCTAGGTTAACACAAGTAGATCATATCAAGTAAATAATGTGGAAAATAAAGAATACAACGATATGATAACCTAGGAAAACCAAACCAGTAAAAAACCTAGGGAGGATTTAACCTATTTATTCTCAAGGCAAAACAGATCCACTATGAAAGAATTGAAGTTTTATAATAGCGACTTAGACCATTAACATTCTATTGCTACCTCGAGTAGAAAACTTACTATCACGACCACGTGACAGCTCTAAGTCCATGGACTACTTCTTTCTTGGATTCACAGCAACCACAAGTACTCTCACTTGTGTTTTCTCTAAACTCTTTATGTAGTAACTGAAGCGAAGACCAAGCTCTCAATATCAATCTTGATATTGATAACCCTAAGTATGTATGAAGGCAAACACTTCTAGATCTCACAAGAGATTTACACACAGCATAAACGACAATAGTAAAATGTGGTTAGAGTATTTCCTTTTATACTTAAGGTAAAACATAAAACCCAACACATCATATAGACTTGGCCTTGAGTCGAAAAATTCTACAGAAAAACAATCTGCACGAGTTTCGATCGATTGAGTCTAATTTTCGATCGATCGAGTTTTGCAGATTTACGCAATAAATCCTGTAGTACACTAGATTCTAACTATACACAAAAACACACTTTGAGTAGCCTATAGACACGAATAATTGCTGGCCATACACACTCAAAGAGTTCGTTAACTTCAACCAAGCCGATTCCCGCCACTGGGCCTGGTAGCCTAGTGGCACCCACTTAGTTTGTAACCTTAGAGCTCAGGGGTTCTATCCCCATAATTACCCAGTAAAAATAAAAAATAAAAAATAAAAACCAAGCCGATTCCCCACTAGCAATATTACTAGAAATATTAATGTTCAAGTAGGCAAATAATAGTTCTATCAACAAAATAAAGTAGACAAATAATCTTGTCAAACATCTCCCATAAAATTAAAAAAAAATTGTTTGTCATTTACATAACTCGCTACCCCTACTAGTTAGTGCTTGATCTCCAAATTCTGTTTCAAAAAAAAGTATTTAGTGTCTATTTGGAATTTACTTATTTTGCTGAAACTGAAATTTTTTTACTGAAAATACTATAGATAAAAGAAAAAGGTAGCTGAAATAGTATAGTGAGACTCATAAATAGTATTAAAAAGTGCAATGAGACCCATAAATAGTTGCAAAAATAAGCTGAATAGTAAAATAGGTTGGCTAAAATAATTTTTACCAATAGGACACTTAGAGGGACTTTGGATTCGAATTATAAGTGGCTGCGTTTGCGTTTTCTGATTTTTTTTTTTTTTTTTTTTTTGTTCCAGCCGCGCTATTTGACCAAGTCAACCATGAACAGTGCACGAATGCACTGTTTACGAACCCACAAATTCCACTTTTCAGTCACTTTTTTATTAAAAATGGGTCTTACAACACTATTTAAACATTTAAAAATTATTTTGCTACAGTATTTTCAGTTTTCAATTTCAGCAAAATAAGTTCTATCCAAACAGAGCCTTAGTATCAAATGACTTTGTATTTTGCTAAATTGGTTCCTATATTTAGCGGTATATTATATTGTTTGGCATTTTTATTCCGGCTTCTACTATTTGTCAGACAGATTAGGCATGGAATTGGGTTTTCTCTGAAATGTCCCAGAACAAAAGTGTTGACCAGAAACTAGTTTGTTCTTAGAAAAATATGAATATTTTCTTGGACACGGAACCAAAAATATATAGGGGCTGGTTCTATTTTTTGACACAGCAAAAGTTGAATCCGCCATGTATGATTTCAATCTTGGACCAAAGTTTATCGCACAGATTACTTGACTACTACCAGTAGTGTTGCTATGGAATTTGGTATTGGTTGGTATAGTGAATCAATCTAATTTATCTTGTACAATTCACAAGGGAAATTTGTATAATTCATTATGATTTTTGGGTATAAACGAATTTCAGCCAAAAAATTTCGATGTGTTAGAAAGGAAACACTGAACGTTAATCAAAAGTACACCAAACAAGAACTATACAATCATATCAGCTTCACAATGAAATTTACCATTCTAAAACTGACAATTATCAAGAGTACCTACACAAGTTATAGCATCAATTACCTTTTTTTTTTTTTTTTTTTGAGATGATTAGAAATACTAAGCTCGAACCCATGCAACTCGCCCACATGAGTTGCGTGGGTTCGAGCTTAGTATTTCTATTCAATAGCTTCTGAAATACATAATTAATTTTAACTGCATAAAATTTGGCAACAAATTTTGGACCAGCATTTCAATTCTTCAAGGTAAACTAAATACCTAGAATTAATGTTGAGAAACTAAAGAACTCATCTCCATTTTTGCTTTGTTTTATTAATTTGTTGGACTGACCATATAGAATTGAATTACTGCAACCTAACCAAAGACCAGTTTGCTCACCAGTCACCAAGGCATGCCCTAAAAGTTAGCCACCTGATTATCAAAATAATGACGTAACTTACATTACGTATCAAGAATGCAAGTTTAAATATATCCAAGCTAATTGAATATATGAAGCAGATATTTTTATTTAATGTATCTCTAAGAAATTAATATTATTAGGTCTCTTCACATCTAAGATATCTGAGGTTAATATTAAATTAACCCTTTATCATTGGATAGGAATGTCGATCATGTAGAGAACTACATTCTTGCCACTATTATTGGCCCTTAAATTATGTTTATTAATAAATATATTGTACTTCTAAACTTGATACTCTGCTATATATATATATATATATATATATATATATTTTTTTTTTTTTTTCGGACAATGGTATCTCTAGATTTGATGATCATTGACCATTTTTAAAATTGTTTACAGATAGTACCTTGGAAGGCTATTGAAAAAATTACACAGAATTAATTGGTGTCTCCTACTCTTCATGAGCCTTTTAATCCAAATGGAACGCATTATTGTGAACTTTTTATTTTTAGAAAATTTTCTCAGAAAATTAGTAAATGCAAGAAAATTGGGAGCTGGACAGGAATTATTGGCTGTTAAGCAAAATTATTCAATATATATATATATATATATATATATATATTTTGAATTAGTAGGAGCCGACCAATACTGTTGCCTACTATTTGGTGACCACAACATGGTGGATTAAGGTCTGTCCACCTAATGAAATTTGTGTGAATTAATGACCAGTAATTGACTGACTTTTCTATCTCATTCAATATGATAAAAATAAAAAATAAAGGGAAAAAAGGAAAAAGAAAAGAAAATTCCTACTTGCTTTTTCTCAATAGTAAGTGTTTACTTTTGGCCCTTTTGGACCATGAAAGCTTGCTTGCATTTAGAAGTTAATCAAACAAGTGGTATAGTATATATACTATATGACTTTTAATTTATGTGTGAAAAATATTAATTGTAGAACTCAAATCTACTTTGCTTGGACAATATTAAGAATCTGGGGAGTTTTGTACGTACATGACTGATTTATTTTGAAGGATCTGGGGAAGAATCATCTAATTATTTTTTTATATATTCTCAAATTCGTAATCAAATTCTTGAGGTTGTCAGACACCCAGTAATCAAACTCTTTAAGACTTATAAGTCTTAATCTCTCTGCTAGGCACTTTACCTGATTATTATTATTTGTAACTATTACAAATGAAGGAATATTGTTATTTTGAAATATATTCATTTCTGGAAATAATAAAAAAGAAAAAGAAGAATACTTAACGATTACAATATATGTTCACATTTATGCGTGCATGTGAAAAAGTTATTGGGAAAAAAAAAAAGAAAAAAGAAAAAAGAAAAGAAAAGGAAGGCATAGAGAGTGATAGTATGTAGACCTTATCCTCTATAAAGTTATAGGGGATTAAAGATTAATAATTCATGCACCGACGCACGTCCAATTTCTTGGTCGCGACCAGTTCAACGTAGTAATTCCTAATCATATTCGTTAAAAGAAAAAGAAAAAGGAAAAAAAATAAAGATTCTATCACGTAACTTATTTCACATCTGTACACATTTACTTTTCACATTTTAAATATTGATATTATAATATTTAATGTTAAAAATGTGTACATCAATGTATACAATTGTTAATCTTATGTGTATGAATGTGTGAGAAAAGAAAACTGTGAGAATGCTTACCATTAAGATAAAAATAATAAATAAAAAACATAATTTCTTTTTTTTTTGGGCCCAAAACCTTATTATATTGCTCATACACAATTTCAGCAAAAATGAAAATGGTACATTCATCAATAATTTAAGCATATACCAAAAAAGTATCAGTCAATATTTATTTAAACATTATTAACTTAACAAAATTCAATCCACTTAGTTCATAATAGGTTGATAGGATTTTATAATTTTTAGTGTGAACTTATCTTAAGAACTCTCAAAAATCTTAATTTGTCATTTTCATGAGTCTAGCTTTCATCATATGTTAGTATGTAATTTTATAATTGTTGGGTTATAGATTGATTCCAGTTAATTAATTCAATTACTCAAGTTGACACCAAAAGCCCTGTTACTAAATTGACATCTCCTCATGCACAAAGTGCTCGGGAGATTGTGGGAAAAGAATTTGAATTGCAGGGTTAGCAGTATATTGTAATTATCTTTAAAAAAAAATTACTTAAGTTAAGTAATTATGTCAAATTACATGAAAATCGTGGAGAAACGAATAAATCACCAAATAATCTAGAATGCAGCGGAAAATAAATTGACATAGTGTTTTGTTGACTAATGGGAAAAACCTTTCATAAAGTAAAAGCCCCATTGGATGATTTGTAGGTCACCACTCCTAAAAATCACTAATCAAAATTAAGAGATTACAAGTACAAGGAATCTTATTCCAAACCTGGTCTATCCTAAAGTAGTAACCGATAGTTGAATCCTTACGTCAATTCCCAATTGGTCTTGATTTTGTAGAGACTTCTTCTCTTTAAACAGATCCTAGTACCTAACTAACTCCTAACAACTTGAACCTTGTTGTTGGATTTAGAGTTCTTCAATACACTTGTAAAGAAGGAAACACTTGGTCACAAAACCATAAGGTGTATGAGAATGCAGTAGCTTCACAATAAGTTTATAGATTCTTTAATTGAGTCTCTATATCTTGTGATGACTTTAAAATAAAGTTTAGTGAATAAAACCCTAGAAGTCCAAGTTATAATGGGTTGAAAAACATATCAGAAAAATTTGAATCTGCGAAAATCGATAGATTGAGAGGTATCAAGATTCTTCATTTATTCTTGATAGAAGCTAGTATCGAGCTATTATTGAGACTAGTGTCGAGATTTACTTTTTTTTTTAATACCTTTTTTTTACCTTTATTTATTTATAGCCTTTCTTCCTTTATTTATTTATTTATTTTTTGGTGTAGTCTTCATGTCTTCAATAATTTCACTTATCTAGTTTGTAAAACATATTTCATGATTTTCTAGAAACCACTTAGAACTACCCAATACAAGTAAAGTGAATTTTGTCAAATGATATGCCAACACATGAAAAATATGACCCTAACAATAATGTACCTTAATACAACGAGTGTTTTATTGATTGAAATAATACACAATAATGAGTAGCTCTGCCTTTTTGGATGCATCATTAGACCATGTGGTTTATATTATTTAAAAATAAAACTCTTACTAGTTTGACAAAAAAAATTGTTATGAAAGTACTGTTAATCTTCTACTTGTAAATTTTCCTACCCAAGTGAAAGTTATCACAGGTATGCTATAGATACAAATTGTTATACAACAATTAGGCAAAAATATTAATAGTCTTTTTGATCTGGTAAGTTCGCTTTTTTTGATACTGTGAGTTCTTTTGTCCATAACTCCTGTTTACCATTAAAAATAAAATTTTAATACTAAAAACATATTAATTTTTTTTTAAAAACACAAAAATACAAAAATACAAATTACACCCTTCAGTTCGAACTTAAGTTTGAATTTATGCCACTAATAATTGTAATTTTGGTCTTATAAGTTCAAATTTATGCCATTGTTAATCCTATTTAATAATTTTTTTAAGGTGACAATAAATGTGAAGTTATAGGACCAAAATGGCAAAAATAAAACTTATATATAGGATTTAAATGAAAGTTGTCCAATTTTGAAGAATTCAATTTGTATTTTTGCCATTTAGCAACAATTTTTTTTTTGGGGTATTTTTGCCTAAAAATGATTTTTTGAAAACAAAAGTACAATATTTTCTATATCAAATGTTAGAAAAGGGGATTGTAAGTGTTTCAAGCGTAGAAGTCATAGAATATTTATATCTTTTGATATAAAAGTTTGGTTTTATATATGTTACAGAATATGAGAAATCCTATTACAAATAACAGCATATACAAAATAAATTATAACGAGGTAAGTGATAGAGATTAAAATAAAGACTAAGTTTTTCTTTCGAGATGATTCGCGCCACCTTGGTACTATTATTAGTGCAAAGGGGTCATTAGAATGCCATTCTTAGGAAGCCAACCGCAAGTTGCATACCTTAAAAATCTACACAAATTTATAAGGTAGAAACACCACAAAATTATATACAACACCTTTTATACCAAGAAATAGGAATAATTCTTATATATTATTTGTTTAATAAGCGGAAGGATGAAGGAGAGCAGGTGACTACAAAAATGGTTTAAGAAAAATCATGCTATTTTATAAGTTTAGAAAACAAAGAAAGCAAAGCTATACATATAGAAATGAGCCACAAGTTTAACTCACGCATTAATAACATAATAAAAGAAAATCAACAGTTTGTTAAATAACTGTGTAAAATGATTTACCGTTATTCTAGATGTTTATGTCATCGGTACGAGGAAACTAGCGAATCACCACACTTGTAGGTGTTTTATGTCATCGGGTACAAAACAATATTTAATTTTTATTAGAAGACTACAACTAATCATTTGTAGGAAAAATATTCTGCTTTAAAAGAGTTTTACTATCAAGTTTGTTGGAGTGAGAAAGAGAAAGAGAGAGATAGAGAGAACTACTTAATTAAGATTGGGGAAAATTAGGGGTGCAAAAACTTTAGTTTGAAAAGTTTATTACTTAAGTTTCTATTAATTCAATTAATAAAGTCTCCTATATTGTCAATAAAAGATTTCAAATCAAGCATGGTGTACACCAAAATGGAACCATCACGAAAGCCATTGTGAATCCGTGATAAGAGAATATTGCTAGGAAAAGAGAGAGAAGAGCCAAACCATTGATTAGTCTATTCAACAAAAAAGATAATCACATCAGATAGTACTTATCAAGAAAGAATATCTGATAATCTTTTTTAATTTTGATCATTCATAATTTCATATCATCCTGTGGTCCAGTCATACATGCAAGTTGTCCATAAAACATTCTCATTCAAAAATTCTTCAACGTAGGTAGGCTGTCCCAATTTGCTATGTGATTAGAACTCCATACATTCAGATTCCAACGCTAAATTTTCATTCATACAATATTTATTGCATGCATACGCGCTTCTAGCCTCCAAGAACGTCCTTCATCATCTAAGGTCAACATACAAAATTTAGTCAATATTAGTTAGTTTTTTCAAAAACTACCCCAAACCAAACTTCAAATTATTGTAATACTAACGGTATTATAATATTTTATAAAAATATTGTTAGCCACTCTAATATTATGTTATTATTTTATAATATCATTCATTCTAATTTTGAAAAAAAAAAGTCATTAATTATTATAAAAACTAGAAAAAATGTTGTGTTTCCCACATTGTTACGACTCTTATCGTTTTCTTCTTCTATATAAGTATGAGTTTGGAGGCATGAAGTCCCATACAAATCCCAAACACCCAATCATTCACATCTAATATTGTCCCTTGTCTGTCAAACATTTCTTATAGCCCATCGAAAAGGCCAAAACATGGCACTTCGAGCATTGGTTACACTTCTATTTGTGCCTCTTTTTCTGTCTCCAACCATTCTTGGTTACTCCCAAGCAGATATTAAAAAATGGTGTAGCCAAACCCCAAACCCTGAGCCATGTGAGTATTTTTTAAGCCATAAGCCTAATTACCACAACCCCATCAAGCAAAAGTCCGATTTTTTCACAATTTCAAAGCAGCTTGCACTAGAACGTGCCCTGAAAGCTCAAAATAACATATTTTCACTGGGGCCCAAGTGCAAAAATGCTCGTGAAAAGGCTGCATGGGCTGATTGCCTTGAGCTTTATGAGTACACCCACCTTAGGCTTAACAAAACCATCGACCCTAATGTCAATTGCAGCCAAACCGAAGCTCAAACATGGCTCAGCACGGCTCTAACCAACCTTGAGACGTGTCGGGCCGGGTTTATTGAACTAGGGATCCCGGACAATCTCTTGCCCTTGATGTCAAACAATGTTTCTAAGCTAATTAGCAACGCTTTGGCTCTTAACAAAGTTCCATACACTGTACCGAGTTATAAACATGGTTTCCCAACATGGGTTAAGCCCGGTGACCGGAAACTCTTGCAGTCTTCTTCAACTCCAAAGGCTAATATTGTGGTGGCACAAGATGGTTCAGGGAATTATAAGACGATAAAGGAGGCGATAAGTGCAGCATCGTCACGGTCAGGAAGTGGGAGGTTTGTGATATATGTAAAGGCTGGGACATACAAAGAAAACGTTGAGATAAAGTTGAAGAATATTATGTTGGTGGGAGATGGTATAGGGAAAACCATAGTCACTGGGAGCAAAAGTGTTGGTGGAGGTTCTACAACCTTCAATTCAGCCACTATTGGTAAGTAAATTCAATTGACATCTAATAATATATGCTAAATTTTTGTGCTAAGAAATTGCTATTAATTGGTTCCCTATAAAATATTATATATATATTTATTTGTCTAGTGGATAAAATCATGGCTTGTACTAAGAAATGCAAGAATCCCAAGAAACTTCTAACCATTTTGGAAAAAAAGGGAAAAAAAGAAAAGAAAAAAGAGAGGCACCTCTCTCCGTAAATTGACCTCAATTGAACTTTTAGATATGTAAGTCAGCTGAGTTATTGAGTGCATAATTTAAAAATTTTAATGAGATTACTCATCAAACTTTGAATTTAAAAGGAGTCATATTTCATAATGCATGTCATTCACCAAAGCAAGGCTTGGTTTTGTTTTTGTTTTTTTATTTATTTTTTAATCTCTCCAGGGTTACACATGTAAGTTTAGGTTCAAAGAAAAGAAAAATTATCTGTTGCATCTAATATATGTATTGGAAATCCTACAACATGGGGTTCTCATGAGTGTGTAAGACTTACATCCAATACATATATCGGATAGATACTTTCTTAATTTTCAAGAGACTTTGGTCGTCAATGACATGTTTTGGCTTTTGTTTCAAAATTAAGTAGGATTACTAAGTCATCAAATTTGACAAAATTTTGTGGAAGAAGTTTTCTTTTGGTCATCAAATTGTAGTTCATATGTTCAATATATATTAGATGCATGAGATACTTTCTTTCCAAAGTATTTTGATTATCAATTATTTTTTGGCCTTCTTTATCAAATTTAAATAAGTACGATGACTATAGCATTAAATTTGACAAAAATTTGTGGAAAATTTCTTTTTTGTAAAATTGGGTTCTCTTTTTCAATGGAAGTTTTTGCAAGGAATAGGCCGAAAAGGACAATGGTCCAGAATTTCTAGATTAATACTATAGTATTCTCTCTCTTCATTAAGTTACCATAAACAAGAGATTCATCGATTTACAAAATTATTCTTATACTGCGTGATTTTACGCAACTCCACCTACCCTTTTTTATCAAGAACGGAATCCACTTGCACTTCATGCGCACGAATAACTTTGATTTAATAAATGTTTGTGGGGTGTGAGGGATAAGGGTTGAGATTCAAGTCTCCAGGAATGAGTTTCATATACATATATACTTAGATTAGGTTAAAGGAAAAATTATATCTTGTTAAAAAAAAAAAAAAAAAAAAAAAAAAAGAGGCATAATCAGTGACATAGTTAAGTAGTTAAGTATCATTATAAACATTTTACAAGAACATTAATAGATGAATATTCAATAGGGTTTAAAAGTTGTTGAGTAATAGTGTATTGACTTTTTAAGTGGTTTAACGAATATTTGAAGACGTATCTATCTTTGCATGTCAAGTAGAAAATGACAAGATTAAATTACCTAGCTTGAGCCTATCTGTACGCTATGGTACCAACTACCAAACCCTTTCCATCTATAACAAATGTGGAAAAGAGTACAAGAACCGATTAAAATTCGTACAAGTCGTAGGGCACGGCCCACTAGGAGAAAAATTCACGATCTGATTTGTTTATAACTTTAATATTTTTATTTTATTTTTGGATAGGTTTTGTTTGCTTAATTAAGTTTCAATCAAAGGTGGCCAACAAAGCATTACCTGTGTATATATAATAAAAGTAATGCTATTAATTATGTTAATAATTACTGTCGTATTTAATTACTTGTGGTCCTAACTGGCTAATACTTAAGTACCTCAAAATATTATGTCTTACACCTTATACAGCCATAAATTTACTAAAATAATGAATGTTAATCTAGAATTTGAGTAAAATATTTTTTACATGAAAATTAAGCTTTTGTTATTTTGAATTTTCAGCTGTCGTCGGAGATGGATTCATCGCTCGCGACATCACTATAAGGAACACTGCCGGAGCAGTAAATCACCAAGCCGTGGCCCTTCGATCAGGGTCTGATCTATCGGTATTTTATAGGTGTAGCTTGGAAGGGTACCAAGACACCCTTTATGTCCACTCCCAAAGGCAATTCTACAGGGAATGTGACATATATGGTACAGTTGATTTCATATTTGGAAATGCCGCAGTTGTGTTGCAAAATTGTAACATTTATGCACGTTACCCTCCTAACAAGACGAACACTCTCACTGCCCAAGGTAGGACTGACCCTAATCAAAATACTGGAATTTCCATTCATGATTGTACAGTTAAGGCTGCTTCAGATTTAAAGGCATCCCAGAGCTCAGTTACGACATACTTAGGGAGACCATGGAAGGAGTACTCACGCACAGTTTTTATGAAAACATACTTAGATAGCTTGATTGCTCCAGCTGGATGGATGGAATGGAGTGGAAATTTTGCCCTTAAGACCTTGTATTATGGGGAGTACGCTAACACAGGGCCGGGCTCATCGACTACTAAGAGGGTCAATTGGCCTGGCTACCATGTCATTACTAGTGCATCCGTGGCTTCACAATACACCGTCTCAAACTTCATCTCCGGCGGTTCATGGTTGCCGGCTACCAACGTACCTTACACAGCTGGCCTTTAATTTTTTCAAGGAAATTGTTACATAAATGTCTTCAATTTGTTCAATTGTTTTCAATTATACATTTGTATTTGAGTTCCTCAAGGTAAAAAAATAAGTTGATTGTTGCCAACAAAAAAGAAAGAGAAAGGATTGTGTAAAAGTTGTCATTCTTTGATAAGTTGTAATCAAGGATTCAAAATAAATAAAATCAATTAATTCTGCACGGAACTTTTGGCTAAGGTTGCTTTGGTATATAAAATGAGGTTTCTACATTCTATTCATTTGCATAGATACATAAACATTTTGAGATACAAATTTCTCAACAAGTCATATAGATAATCAGAGTGCTTGTTGAAAAACATGTATGTTATGGATTTACACATAAGTCAAGGATGTGTGTTCAGCAAAAAAAGTAATATTGTAATAATAACAAAGTATTACCGGATTGAATTGTAATTTGATGGTGACCCTAATTACTTCAATTTACCCAAATCTAGTGGCCAAGGGATTTTGCCCATAGTGAGGCAATTGACATCATTGACCAATTGAAAAAAGTATGCTTTCACTTTTTAAGATTCAAATCTTTGAAAACAAAGTGGTAGGTAATTATCTAGAAGGGATAACATTCAAACCTTGCTGAAATACTTGTCAACTTTCTAGAGATAGCTACAAATGTTGGTTAACGTCGTAGGAACTAGTTCATATTCCTCAGAATATTATACGAAGAACAGTGCTAATACTTTGTTTATGTATAATCTATGGCCAAATAAAATGATTTGGAGATCTTTTTATTTTTTATTTTTTTTATGAGACGACGATCCTCTTCATTGGTTTCTAATTATATGAGACACAGAAAATCTGTAAGTTTGTAATATGTGTATATTAAATTTGATTAAATGGTTCAGATCACACAAATTTAATCACACGTGTGAAAAACTTACGCTCATTTGCAAAACCCATACCCTTATGATACGAAAAAACTATTAAAGTTCTTGTATGAGCCCTATTAAAGTCTGGGCTTGTATTCTAACAAGCCCATTATGTAAATTTATTCACTAAGCTTTGAGTGTATGAGAAAACTTGTATCTTATAATGAATCAGATCAAGGGGAGGAAAATTTGTTGAAATATACTTAAGAAAATAATGGACTTTGCTAACCAATTTTAGAATCTCCTTTTATGTTGCAGAAAAATCCTCTACAAAAGGATAAAGGCTAACGTATAAGAGTCCTACAACTAATATAGTATAACACTGCAAATGGGAGTATCCTTTACACCCATAACAGTGAAACAATTTAAGATTCAGAATCACAATGCCATTAACTACCCAGGAGAGAGCACAGCAGTAATATATAGAAGCATAAACAATGATAAAATAGATAATAAAGAAGAAGATAGCAAAATTGATATAGTCAAAATAAATTCAAACAGAGTATGGAATATAAAACAGAAACTAGTAAAATCTTACTTGAATAAAACTTATGTCTTTGATTAAAACTGAAAACTTCTGTCTTTCTTACAAGTTTTGAAAATAAACACTATTTGAAGAGTTACAAGATTACAAAGTAAAATTTGTAAAGGGTTACAAGATTATATCTGTCTAAAAGGGAAGGGTTACAGGATTACAAGAGAGAAAGTATTACAAGAGTCTTTATGAGGGAGAGGGAGAGCTATCTTAGACCTAAGCTTTGAACCCTAGAACTAGACCTAAAGATTGGACCTTAATTTTGGACCTTAAAATTTGGACCTTAAAATTGTGACCCTAATTCTGGACTTGTCTTCTGTCTTCGGAGTCTGTCCTTTTATAGATGCAGTGAACCATGGTAAGTCTTCAAAAGTAACCTGGGTTAAGCAAAGTGAACTCAAGTTAATCTGTTGGTAGAATCAGTAGTCTATCTGTGAATCTGTCAGTTCACAGGCTAGTGAATAGTAATTTTCTGTCAAAATATCCTTCTGGATCTGCATTCTGTCATTTTGTCTTTTGGTCTTTTGTCTTATCTGTCACATGTCATAGGGGTCTTAAGAATCTTGGAATGCTTCTGGATGAGTCCTGTAGTTTGGAGAGGAGGATTCCATTACTATGTCATCTTCATCGTCTGATATTTGTGATGCAGCTTCAAGCAGTTGTTTTTTAAGCTGTCTTCTGTCTGAAACAGAGGCAAGTTGGCACTGAACTTGACTCTTTTCTAGAAAGAAATTAGAACTTTCTGTCTAAGAGGAAGAGGTCTTTTTCTGTAATTCTTGGCAAATATGATCAAAATTAAACTTATTCCACCATTTTAATTTAAACTTTCTGGCAAGCATAGGAAAAGGATACTGGGGATGTTTTTCTATCTTGTATTCCCATCTAATGATCCATGGGATATCTGGAAACCTGTAAAAGAATTGCAAAAGGTGTGGGAAATCCCTAAGATGTGGTATGTTTGGTTCTTTCTTGAAAATCTCATAAGCTTTTAAAAGATTAGGGGGGAGAATCATAGCTTCCAGATCATAGGAATTCCACCAGTCAATGAACCATCTTGGAATCATCATGTCTTTCTTTCTGTACATATCAAACAGGAAAAACCAAATATGCCTGTTAATATTATTTTGGAATAAAAGGAATTTGTCCCAAGCTTCCATATAGTCATAATAATTGTAAAATTGAGGCTCAAAAAGTACAGAAAAATTCTTGGTGATCCAGGGTTGTGCTTTCCACTGAGAAGGGGTGAGAATTTGTTTTATAACAACTTTAGAGTAACCAACTCTGTTTGGTTCTTGGGAACAAGGCATATGTGTTACTAATATTGAATCTGTATCTACTAAAATATGCTCATAAAATGTCTGGGTCTTACAAGTTTCTATCTTAAGATGTTCCCATCCTGGGGGTATGAGCTGTCTAACTAGGGAGAGGGTGTCTATTATGTGTTGGTATTCTGGTTCAATCCACAAAATAAACTTCCAGGAGCCTTTTGGGAGTTCAATGCTGTGATCTTCTTTTGGGATTTGAGTTTGGGTTTCCTATGAGGTAGAGGATCTATATTTTGGTTGGTTGGAGGGAGAGGCCAAAGGAGGAAAAGAAGATGCAACTACATTAAATGGTTTCTTTAAAGGAGGGGTTAAGGAGGTTGAGGGTAGGGCATAAGTCTATTTGGATGTTGGATTGGGGCTTGGGGAGAGTGGTTGGAAAGGGTTTGGACTACAGGTTAATGGGCTTTTTTCTTGAGATTTATTTGAAGAGAAAGTGGGTGAAGTGAAAGAGGGACAAGGGAGGAATTTGCTAGGGGGAGGAGGAATCGGGGGAGCAACATAAAACTGTCTAGTTCTGGGTTTTGGGGATTTGCTCTTATTTGCAGGGGAACTCATCTTCCTTGTAGAAATTCACGGGTTAGAAAATCAAGAATCGAATTAGTTTCCCTTTTAATATATTCAATATCAAAGTCAAAAACACTTAAAATAGCCTGCCATCAAGCAAAACTCTGTTTGGAAACAAGATTTTGAACATCTTTTTGTAAAACTTCTTTAGCACTTTTACAATCAACTCTGATTAAAAACTTTGATTAAAAAGATCATTTTGGAATTTTGAAATACATAGTATGATAAATAAAATCTCTTCATTAATAGTGCTGTAAACTATTTCTTGATAATTTACAGGCAGCCTTCACCCTCAAACAGAAACCCTTATTCCAAATGACCCTTCAGGCTTTGGAATTACATCTTGTTAGCACTGGGGCATTTATTGAAGCACTCGGTTGTTAACTCCCTGGCAAGGAGGATAGAGATTCAAGCTCCACAAAGACAGAACTACAGTCTCTAAAAAGCTATCTTATGGGAACAAGCTTTTCAAAGCTCCACCCTAAGATTCAGCAAAAAACGAGACTTGCTATTAGAACCTTACCCCCTGAAATCCAAGAGAATATATTAACTCATAAAGCTATAACAATTCCTTATGATAGATGGATGTATCTTTTTAAAGTATTAGTCTCTACAGCATTTATCAGAACAGAGGACATGACAAGTGATATATGGTTATCTCATAAGGCTACATGGTATGAGAGCTTTGGAAATTCAGACAGAGTTTATGAAAGAATAGGAGACAGATATAATCCCTACCAGGGATTACTTATCAACACAGAGACAGAGGATCCAGTAATCTGTGATCCTTTATGGTTATCTGAAATGCTAGAAGCAGGGTTTATTAGCAAATTAATTATAACTTCTGCAATTCAGATTAGTTTATTCCCCAAAATCATCCAAGAAGCAGCAGCACAGATTGGAGGACTTAATTATATGAAGATGGAAATCTGGAGTACTCTTCCAGTTTAGGACACTAGCTATTATATGGAAGCTCAGCCAGCACACATTTTAGTCCTTATCCATGATTAGGGTTGTATCCCTAAATATAACTGATATACAGGAGATACTTATTTATCACTTGATGATCCAGGAGCTCTGGCTCAAGAATGGTCTAATTTCATGTGTAACAAGATTTATGAAGTACAGAAAGAATTAGACAGAGGTTTTCATTTATATGGCTACACTGACAGGATAGCTGTGTATGGTCCAAGACCTTCAGCAAGAAGGCTTATTGGGAAAAGAAGGATTTTTAAGGATCCTAGATTGATGACAGCTAAGGATCAAGTTCCTGTTTTCCTTCTTATTTCATACTGTGCTCTATGTAACGATTATGGAGTGCTCCACGAGCATGAGCAGTATGAGGATACCTCTGATCTGCTAGATTAAGATAACTACGTGGATACAGATTGATAGACAAATAGACAGAATGCACAAACAGACAGAATGCTCTCCCGAATAGACAACAGCGACAAATCACTATTCACTGGCAACAGATCACTATTCACTGGAGATAGATCACTATTCATCAACATGTATGAATAGCTTCTAGACAGATCCATTACAGTCCAGACAAATACAGACAGATTTTAAGTTACTATTGTTCACTAGCATGCGTACCCAGACAGATTGACAGATAGATTATTACTGTTCAAGATTCTACCGGCAGATTAACTTGAGTTTACTTTACTTAACTTAGGTTACTTTTGAAAACTTACCATGGTTCACTCCATCTATAAAAAGACAGACTCTGAGGTCCAGAATGAAGGTCACAATTTTAAGGTTCAATTCTCAGGTTCAAAGCTTAGGTCTAAGATAGCTCTCATTCTCCCTCAGAAAGACTCTTGTAGTCCTTCCTTTCTTGTAATCCTGTAACCCTTCCCTTTTAGACAAATATAATCTTGTAACCCTTTACAGATTTTACTTTGTAATCTTGTAACTCTTCAGATAGTGTTTATTTTCAAAACTTGTATCAAAGACAGTTTGTTTTCAAGTTTAATCAAAGACAAAAGTTTTATTCAAGTAAGATTTTACTAGTTTCTGTTTTATATTCCATACTCTGTTTTAATTTATTTTGACTATATCTATTTTGCTATTTTCTTCTTTATCACTTATTTTATCATTGTTTATGCTTCTATATTACTGCTATGCTCTCTCCTGGGTAGTTAATGGTATCAGAGCCCTGGATGGTAGATGTATGAGTTTTATTTCTCTGCAATTAAGAAGTTACTAGGAATTTTATTACTGCATAGCCACTACTTGCTCCTTGTTAGCGTTGGTCAGCCTAAAGACTCATTGGCAAACCATCGTTTCGCGTTGGTCAGCCCATGATGTTAAGCCAACGGACAGGTGTTGTTTAGGTGGTCACGCAATGGAGTTTCCCGGGGAGGTGGTCCCGATAGCAAGGATACCAGTGGTTAGTAATAGTTCCGCCAGTAATTATTAATTGCTTAGAAATAGAATGAATATGTTTAGTCGCTCATTATCTGTTGCTAGGACACACTTAGGTCAGGCACACTCTAATCTAAACATGGAAAGTGATAAGATAGTTAATTCTGAAGAATATAGCATGCAAGATATAGACAAAAATTTATTAGAATGGAATAAATGGAATATACCAACAGAAAGAACTGATAAAATCTACAGACAGACTTCTTTTTCTAAATTATCTTTATTGACAGATTACACCATAAAAACTGTTGAAAGAACTTACTCTTTATTTAATGAATATGAAACAATTTAGTTATTTTCAATAGACTCAATTAACAAACATAGAGAAAAATATGCATTTTTACATGTTGGTTTGGTTCAAGTAGCTGTTAACCCATTAACAAGAGAAGCTTTAAATGCAAGTATTTTACTTTGTTTAGGAGATGATAGACATTTAAGATTTAATGACTCACTCCTAGGAATGATGGAAACAAGTTTACATAAAGGACCAGTATATTTTAATTGTTATCCTAGCTTTGCTTTAAGCTTATCTGATAGAAATATTATGGATGCTTTAACTTTGAATATAAAAACAAATGGTTATTACATGAAAGAAGGCTCGGAACCTTTAGCTGTTATTTATAGGATTTATTATAAACTGATGAAAACCACCTTAGACCCTCAATCCATAGTTGATCCTTCCCCTAAAGGTCAGACTCTCCTTCTGCAAGCCTTAACTGGAAATACTAGATTACGGGTACCTCAACAAATACAATGGAAAGATATAACCCTTCCTAAAAGATGGCAACTTGAGGCCATTGCCCCCACACCAAATATAGAAAATACTGAACCAGACTTCATAGCCCAAAATATAGATGGTACAGTTATTATTTCTTTTAATAATAATGACAGACACACTGATAGTCTCATAAGACCTAGTAGTTCTACAGGCAGAAAGATCCTATGATGTTTACCCCTAGAAGCTCCTTTTCCTCTAGGACACATTTCTCTGATTCCAGACCTTTACCTCCCCAGAATCTTCCTCCAGTTATACACCTTCCCCCTATAAACACTAAGAAAACCCCTGTCCAAACAAAAACAGCTTATTATCCGACAGATACCACACAACCTACCCCTAATGTTCACCAACCCCTTTATCAGCCCTAACCTCAACTTGATTCTCCTACCCACATAGATATATTAGGATTTACAGATGATAGACAACTTAATGTTTTATCTAAAGAATTTGTTTTAGATAAAGAACTACTAAAATATGATTACTTAAAACCCGAAAATAATGACAGAAAAAACCAATTCTTTGAAGAATACAATAAACAAGAAAGAATTAATTTAAGAACTAAGTATTATGAAATGATGACAGATTTACAAACACACTTTAGCTTCTTTAACTTTTTGGATTATCATAACAAAAAGATAAGTGTAATAGAGAAAATATTGTCATGGACAAAGACAGAAAATCATAAGTGTATCAGACTTATCCACCCTTTGAGTCAATTATATTGAGTCAAAATAGTGGAGTCCAAGTGTTGGCTACTCCTATCAAAAGACCTAGCCTAAGTGATGATAATAAGAACCTAGATAGTATAATTCAACAAAACAATTACACCAATACCTATCTAAAAACAATTGGTCAAAAGCTACAAGACATAGAGGACAGAATAATACCCCCTTCTACTTCCTTAAAAAAAGAAAGTACGTCTAATACCCCTTTGTTTATCCCTCATGAAATACCTCCTCACCTTAGAGCACCTTTAAAGAAACCCATGACAGAGAAAACTGATAATTTACTTAATAAAATAAATAAAAAACTAGAATTAATGAAATTAGAATCATTAAAGGATATGGAGCCATTAAAAAATAAGAATATTGTAACATTAAATACAACAGGACACATTAAATACAACAGGACAAACTGACTCTTCAGAAGATGAAAAATCAGAAGATAATCAATTGACAGATTTGACAGACATAAATAATTTGGAATCACAATTTACAGATAAATTACAAATTAATAAATTAACTTTAGCATCTTCATCGCAAGATCGTAAAAAAGGAAGAATTGAAGAATTATACCCTAGAAAGAATTGGTATCCTAAACCTACTCCCCCTGATTTACAATTTGAAGAAAGACATACTTATGTCAATTCATCTTATTCACCAGATTTAATTTATGAATGGAATATTGATGGAATTTCAGAATATGAGATAATAAACCTTTTACATGAAATGACTTTGCTCACTAATGTTTACAAGAATCATGGAAAACAGGATCATCAGATAACTCATTTAATTGTCACTGGTTTTACTAGTCAATTGAAAGGCTGGTGGGATCATTATCTAAATAATGATGACAGAAATGGAATATTAACAGCTATTAAAAGAGAAACTGATGGACGTGTTATAATGACAGATAGACAACCTTCACAAGATGTAGTTAATACTTTAATTTTTACTATAACTAAACATTTTGTTGGTGATCCCAATCAATATAAAGAAAGAGCTTCAGATGTTTTAATTAATTTAAGATGTCCACAACTTTCAAATTTTAGATGGTATAAAGATGTATTTATTTCAAAAGTTTTAAGTTGGTATGATTGTCAACAATCCTACTGGAAAGAAAAATTCATTGTTGGTTTACCTTATTTCTTTGCTCAAAAAGTTAGACTTGATATAGTTAATAATGATGGAACTATAGACTATCCTAGCCTGACATATGGAGACGTAATATCTTCAATTAATAAAACAGGTCTATGGCTATGTAATGACTTAAGGCTAAAAAACCAGATAGAAAAATAAAAAAGATATGCTAAAAAAGAGCTAGGAACTTTTTGTGAGCAATATGGTTTTGATCCATTAATTGCTCCCTCTAGGAAAAGACGAAAAGAAAAGAAAGATGATAGAAGTGATAGATACAAGAACAATAATAGAAGATATTATAAAGGTAAGTCTAAAGACAAGAAGGAAGAATCCAAAAGAAAGAAACATGATAGACGTAGGGAAAGTGACATTACTTGCTTCAAATGCAGAAAAAAAGGGACACATTAGCAGATATTGTAACTTTCAAAGAAAGATAAATAAACTTGATATATCAGGAAAATTAAAGGATAAATTAATGAGCATAATAGAACTGACAGATAGTGATGAAACAGATAATGAAATTCACCAAATAGATAATAGTAACAGCACTTCATCATCCTCTATAGATGTTTCTTCACATGATGAAAATGTTAAATTATGTAACTGTAATAATCCTGATAATTGTTATTGTAAAAGAAAATTAAAAATAAGTGTCTTAACAAAACAAGAAGATATAATAATGGATTTGATAGATAGACTTCCAGATCTACAATCTAAGAAAGATTATTTATCTAAATTAAAAGAATCATTAACTGAAACTGACAGATTTGAAATAGATCTAAAAGATTATAAGTCAACTTATAATTTTATAGAAATTACTGATAGATTTAAACCCAATAAACCTATAACTGTGATGGACCTACAAATTGATATTAATAACCTAAAAAATGAACTGAAAGAATTAAAATCAGAAAATTTCATATTAAAAGGCATGGTTGAACAGATAACTGCGCAAGTAATTAGCATAAAAGATAGAATTAAATATTGTAATGAACCTTTGACAGACTTCCCTTTTCTTGACAGACATGATTATACCGGTGAAAGTTCTCATAACGAAGATGATAAAAATGAATTTTTAAATATAATTGACAAAATGATATTCCAGAAGTGGTACACGGAGATAACTTTGGTAGTTCTTAAAGAATTTTCATTAACAGTTATTGCCCTTGTTGATTCAGGTGCTGATATAAATTGCATAAAAGAAGGATTAATACCCTTTAAGTATTATGAATCAACAACAGATAGATTAACTCAGGCTAATGGTGATAGACTTAAAATAAGTAATAAACTAACTAAGGCATACATATATAATAATGGAATCAAGTTCAGAACACCTTTCTTCTTAACAAATAAGTTGTCCTCTAAAGTTATATTAGGAAATCCTTTTTTGGCTTTAATTTACCCTTTTTTCACGACAAACAATGGAATATGTACTAATATTTTGGAAACAGAAGTATTTTTTAAGTTCCTCCCACCCCCATTCCCCAAGGATATACACTTACTGAAAGAAATTTCCATATCAAAGGATAAAAGTACTAATAGACCTCGTAATAGATGATGATGAGATTCCTACAATGGTAGATAATACTATTCTACCCAGTAGCAGTAGTACTTAAGTATGTGTATAAAAAAATATATATATATATATATAAAATAATAAAAAAAATTTATGAAAATAAAATATTTTTCCTACCTTTGTTGACTATTCTAGTCTTTCTTCTTTTGTTTCCATGTATCTTTCCATTATTTCTTCTATCTTTATGACATGATCTTTGCCTTGTACTATAGGTTCTTGTCCTTTCCCAACATGTATTTATTTCAACCTCATTGTCACTTCCATAATGGTCTTTAATCAGTTAATTTTAAAACTAACGGTCAATTGCCTGGAAAGCAAGATAGCCATTCTAAGGCTAAAATCTCAAACCAAATTCTGCCAAAATTGAAATCTTTAGTACAAATTTCATTCAAAGCATGAAGGCGTCTCAATAGAGACAATATCCCTTCAGAATACAAGGTCAACTATGACAATGTATTCAAGTGGTAATCAAAAAGATTTAACAAACTTAATGATAGCATAACTACCAATTGGACAAAATAATAGACAAGATAGACAACTGCGCCAGGTCACTATCCCCTTGCGCCAGATCACTATGATTTCCGAACAGATACAGACAGATGTTCCCATGTCATTTCACTATTCACAAGCATGCGTAAAAAGAGTTCAGACAATGACAAAACAGATTTTTGAAAGTCACTACTATTCCAAAGTCATTGCCAGTACGTACTTCGACAGACCCAAGAAAGGCCAGAAATATGTTTAAAGTACAGACAGACATTTAAAGCTACTACTGTTCACTAGCATGCGTAATCAGACAGATTGCCAGATAGACTATTACTGTTCAAGATTCTACCGACAGATTAACTTGAGTTCACTTTACTTAACTCAGGTTACTTTTGAAGACCTACCATGATTCACTCCATCTATAAAAGGACAGACTCCAAAGACAAAAAAAAGGTCACAATTTTAAGGTTCAATTCTCAGGTTCAAAGCTTAGGTCTAAGATAGCTCTCCTTCTCCCTCAGAAAGACTCTTGTAATCCTTTCTCTCTTGTAATCCTGTAACCCTTCCCTTCTAGACAGATATAATCTTGTAACCCTTTACAGATTTTACTTTGTAATCTTGTAACTCTTCAAACAGTGTTTATTTTCAAAGCTTTTAAGAAAGACAGAAGTTTTCAGTTTTAATCAAAGACAGAAGTTTTATTCAAGTAAGATTTTACTAGTTTCTGTTTTATATTCCATACTCTATTTTAATTTATTTTGACTATATCTATTTTGCTATCTTCTTCTTTATTATCTATTTTATCATTGTTTATGCTTCTATATTACTGCTATGCTCTCTCCTGGGTAGTTAATGGTATTAGAGCCATGGACGGAAGATGTATGAGTTTTATTTCTTTGCAATTAAGAAGTTACTAGGAATTTTATTACTACATAGCCACTACTTTCTCCTTGTTAGTGTTGGTCAGCCCGTGATGTTAAGCTGATGGACAGACGTTGTTTAGGTGGTCTCGCAATGGAGTTTCCCTAGGAGGTGGTCTCGATAGCAAGGATACCAGTAGTTAGTAATAGTTCCGCCAGTAATCATTAATTGCTTCGAAAGAGAATAAATACGTTTATTAGTTCATCATCTATTTGCTTGTTCACACTTAGGTTAGGCACACACTAATTTGAAACATGGACTATGATGATATAGATTATGATGAAGGTTATATCATGAAAGATATAGATGATAATTGGTCAAATAGTGATATGGATTATGAAATAGATTCTGATTCTGACAGTAATATGGATGATTATAAATATAATGGTAACACAAATAATTGGAGTACTTTAACAGGAGATAAAATCAACAGACAGACTAATAAACACAATAATAGTTTTTTAGATAGAATTAATAGAAAATTAGAATCTTTATAAAATATTGACAGATTCGCTATATATACTAAAGTTGAAAACAAAAGTGATAGTTTTTTGGACCTCTATGAAAGAATGAAAGCTTTAAATTCAACTTCAGAAAAAGAAAGCAAATTTGAACCCCATCATAGATCATCTTTTACAAAAACCATGACAGATAATTGGTATATAAATAATAGTTTAAAAGAAATTGTAGATAAGAACTTACAGACATTAAAAGCAACTGACAGATTAGAAACTGACCCAATTAAGGAAAGAGTAACACGTATAGAAGATAAAAGAAAGGACCTTATAAAAGAAAGACGTACTATAGAAAGTGTCAGAGATATAATAAATGAAGACAAAGAAAGAGGTAAGATAAGGAAAGGGATGGTAAAAGAAACACCAGCAAAGTTTGAAAGACAAAAGAGCCTAATAGAGACAAGTAAGGAAGAAAGAGTAAAAGAAGTGTTAAAGAAAGAAAATAGTACTCTTGAAGAATCTCTACGTGGGAAATTAAAAGAAGAGATAGAACAAAAAAGAACTAATACTATAGTACAAGACAAAGCAAAAGAAATGACTGAAAGACAGAATAGTGAAAAGATATGTAGAAAGTTAGACACAAAAGATGAAGTAGGAAAAGTTATAAAAGACATGCTAAAACCAAAAGAAAATAGTAGTAAAGAATCTCTACGTAGGAAACTTGATACAAAGGATGAGATAGGAAAAGTCAACAAAGGAAGGAAAAACAATAATAATGGTAATTTAAAAGAAAAAGCCAATAGTGATAGTGTAGTAAAAGTAAAAGTGGAAAAAGTAGAAATAGTCAATAAAGATAAGAAGGTAGATAGGAACACGATCCTTTGCTGTCATAAGTCTGGGATCCTTAACAATCTTTCTTTGCCCAATAAGCCTTCTTGCTGAAGGTCTTGGACCATACACAGCTATCCTGTCGGTGTAGCCATATAAGTGGAAGCCTCTATCTAATTCTTTCTGTACCTCATAAATCTTGTTACTCATGAAATTAGATCATTCTTGAGCCAGAGCACCTAGATCATCAAGTTATAAATAAGTATCTCCTGTATACCAGTTGTATTCAGGGATACAACCCCAATCATGGATAAGGACTAAAATGTGTGCTGGCTGAGCTTCCATATAATAGCTATTATCCCGGCTGGAAGAGTACTCCAGATTAGTATTTTCATATAATTAAGTCCTCCAATCTGTGTGGCTGCTTTCCGGATGACATTTGGAAATAAACTAATCTGATTTGCAGAAGTTATGGTTAATTTGTTGATGAACCCTGCTTCTAGCATTTCAGATAACCACAAAGGATCACAAACTACTGGATCTTCTGTCTCTACATTGATAAGTAATCCCGGATAGGGATTGTATCTGCCTCCTTGTCCTTTATAAACTCTGTCTGCGTCTCCAAAACTTTCATAACATGTAACTTTATGAGATAGCCATGTATCATATGTCATATATTTTGTTCTCATATATGCTGTAGAAATTAATACCTTGAAAAGATGCATCCATTTGTCATAAGAACTTGTTAGGGCTTTATGAGTTAATATTTTATGTTGAATTTTAGGAAGTAAAGTTCTGATGGCAAGTTTTGTATTTTGCAGAATCTTAGGGTGGAGCTTTCAAAAGCTTGTTCCCATAAGATAGCCTTTTAGAGACTGTGATTCTATCATTGTGGAGCTTGAATCTCCATCCTCCTTACCAGGGAGTTGACAACTAAGTGCGTCAATAACTGTACCAGTATTAACAAGATGTAATTCCAAAGCCTGAAGGGTCATTTGGAATAAGGGTTTCTGTTCAAGGGTAAAGGCTGATTGTAAATTATCAGGAAGTAGTTTAATATGAAGAGGAAGGTCTGTAAATTCTCCGTCTTGAAACATGAGATCAGTGTGGAGCACTTTTTGCAGAATTACACGTTTTTCACCACATGAATACATTGCCTCTGCTAGCAACGTATCCTGAAGGGATATTGTCTCTAACAAGACGCCTTCATGCATATCCGAAATTTTTACTGAAGGCTTTCGGATACCTTTGGGTTGCACCGCTGGTGCCTTGCCCTTGTCTTTCTGAGAGGATATTTTATTCATAGTAATCTGCTACTGGGTTTTGGGAAGAGGATTATGTTTGGAACAAATATTTTCTTGCAAAGCTTCTTTAAAATTTATTTTTGAAATTCTTTTACCAATGTCTTTCTGTGAAATTCTTTTGAAATATTTTATAAGAAAAGTAAGAAAAGCATTTATAAAACAAACTTTTCTTTGCACACTTTTGTGCTCTTGCTGAGTAGCAACAGTATTAGAGTAGTCATGATGAGGTCTGTCAAAGTAAGTGAGATTCAGAATATTTCTAAAATCTAGTATGATTCTATTCATACATGTACTACTATATATCTCATCTTGTGAGAATATGTGAAATAAAGTTTCTTCGTAAAGTCTTTCATTAATAGGACAATCTATCAGAAGATTATAATTAATTCGGTCTGTTGGGAAATTAAATCTATCATTATTCAAGAAATTACCACAATTAATGTTTTCTTTAATGATCAATAAAGCAGAATCTGTCAAAGTTTCTTTTATTATAATATCTGTTATATGAATATTTAAGGATACTATAAAGGGTGTATTTAAAATTTCCATTTTTTTAGTTAATTCTGTCAAGCTATCCGTTTGTGTTTATATTATATCTCTCTCAATTGATTTTAATCTTTCATCAATTTTTTCCTTTAAACTATTGCACTTCTTGTCTTTTTTATTGACTACTTCCACTTTTCCCACTTTTACTTTTACTACACTATCACTATTTGTCTTTTCTTTTAAATTACCATTATTATTGTTTTTCCTACCTTTGTTGACTTTTCCTATCTCATCCTTTGTATCAAGTTTCCTACGTAGAGATTCTTTAAAAGCACTATTTTCTTTTAGCATGTCTTTTCTTATAATTTTCCCTACATCTTCTTTTGTCTTTAACTTTCTGCATAGTTTTTCACTATTCTGTCTTTCAGTCATTTCTTTTGTTTTGTCTTATACTATAGTATTAGTCCTTTCTTGTTCTATCTCCTCTTTTAACTTTACACGTAGAGTACTATTATCTTTCTTACTTGTCTCTATTAGGCTCTTTTGTCTTTCTATGTTTTCTATTATTTTTTTTACTATGCCATTCCTTATCTTACCTTTTTCTTTGTCTTCGTTTATTATATCTCTGACACTTTCTATAGTATTTCTATCTTTTCTTTTATCTTCTATATGTGTTACTCTTTCCTTAATTGGGCTAGTTTCTTCATCAACTAATCTGTTAGTTGCTTTTAATGTTTGTAAGTTCTTATCTACAATTTCTTTTGAATTATTATTTATATACCAATTATCTGTCATAGCTTTTGTAAAAGATGATCTATGATGGGGTTCAAATTTGCTTTCTTGTTTCAAAGGTGAATTTAAAGCTTTCATTCTTTCATAGAGGTCCAAAAAACTATCACTTTTCTTTTCAACTTTAGTATATATAGCGGACCTGTCAATATTTTCTAAAAATTCTAATTTTCTATTAATTTTGTCTAAAAAACTATTATTGTGTTTATTAGTCTATCGATTGATTTTATCTCCTGTTAAAGTACTCCAATTATTTGTGTTACTATTATATTTATAATCATCCATATCACTGTCAGAATCAAAATCTGTTTCATAATCCATATCACTATTTGACCAATTATAATCTATATCTTTCATGCTATAACCTTCATCATAATCTATATCATCATAGTCCATGTTTCAAATTAGTGTGTGCCTAACCTAAGTGTGAACAAGCAAACAGATGGTGAACTGATAAACATATTTATTCTATTTCTAAGTAATTAATAATTACTGATGGAACTATTACTAACCACTGGTATCCTTGCTATCGGGACCACCTCCTTGGGAAACTCCGTTGCGGGACCACCCAAACACACGCCTGTCCGTTGGCTAACAACAAAGGGGCTGACCAACGCGAAACTATGGTTTGCCAATGAGTCTTTAGGCTGACCAATGCTAACAAGGAGCAAGTAGTGGCTATGCAGTAATAAAATTCCTAGTAACTTCTTAATTGCAAAGAAATAAAACTCATACATCTACCATCCATGGCTCTGATACCATTAACTACCTAGGAGAGAGCACAACAGTAATATAGAAGCATCAACAATGATAAAATAGATAATAAAGAAGAAGATTGCAAAATAGATATGGTCAAAATAAATTAAAACATAGTATGGAATATAAAACATAAACTAGTAAAATCTTACTTGAATAAAACTTCTGTCTTTGATTAAAATTGAAAACTTTTGTCCTTCTTACAAGTTTTGAAAATAAACACTGTCTGAAGAGTTACAAGATTACAAAGTAAAATCTATAAAGGGTTATAAGATTATATCTGTCTAAAAGGGAAGGGTTACAGGATTACAAGAGAGAAAGGATAACAAGAGTCTTTCTGAGGAAGAGGGAGAGTTATCTTAGACCTAAGTTTTGAACCCTAGAACTGGACCTAAAGATTGGACCTTAATTCTGGACCTCGGAGTTTGTCTTTTTATAGATGGAGTGAACCATGGTTAGTTTTCAAAAGTAACCTGAATTAAGTAAAGTGAACTCAAGTTAATCTGTCGGTAGAATCTTGAACAGTAATGGTCTATCTGTCAATCTGTCTGGGTACGCATGCTAGTGAACAGTAGTGACTTAAAACCTGTCTGTATTTGTCTAGACTATAATGGATCTGTCTAGAAGCTATTCATGCATGTTGATGAATAGTGATCTGTCTCTAGTGAATAGTGATTTGTTGCCAGTGAATAGTGATCTATCGCCGTTGTCTATTCGGGGGAGCATTCTGTCTATCTGTCTATCAATCTGTATCTGCGTAGTTATCATAATCTAGTGGATCAGAGTTATCCTTATACTGTTCATACTCGTGGAGCACTCCATAATCGTTACATAGAGCACAGTATGAAATAAGAAGGAAAACTGGAACATCATCCTTAGCTGTCATCAATCTGGGATCTTTAACAATCCTTCTTTTCCCAATAAGCCTTCTTGCTGAAGGTCTTGGACCATACATAACTATCCTGTCGGTGTAGCCATATCAATGGAAACCTCTGTCTAATTCTTTCTGTACTTCATAAATCTTGTTACACATGAAATTAGACCATTCTTGAGCCAGAGCACCTGGATCATCAAGTGATAAATAAGTATCTCATGTATACCAGTTATATTCAGGGATACAACCCCAATCATGGATAAGGACTAAAATGTGTGCTGGCTGAGCTTCCATATAATAGCTATTGTCCCAAACTAGAAGAGTACTCCAAATTTCCATCTTCATATAATGAAGTCCTCCAATCTGTGCTGCTGCTTCTTGGATGACTTTAGGGAATAAACTAATCTGAATTGCAGAAGTTATAATTAATTTGCTAATAAACCTTGCTTCTAGCATTTCAGATAACCATAAAGGATCATAGATTACTGGATCCTCTGTCTCTGTGTTGATAAGTAATCCCGAGTAGGGATTATATCTGTCTCTTGTTCTTTCATAAACTCTGTCTAAATTTCCAAAGCTCTCATACCATGTAGCCTTATAAGATAACCATATATCACCTGTCATGTCCTTTGTTTTGATAAATGCTGTAGAGACTAATACTTTAAAAAGATACATCCATCTATCATAAGAACTTGTTATAGCTTTATGAGTTAATATATTCTGTTGGATTTCAGGGGGTAAGGTTCTAATAGCAAGTCTCGTTTTTTGCTGAATCTTAGGGTGGAGCTTTGAAAAGCTTGTTCCCATAAGATAACTTTTTAGAGACTGTAGTTCTATCTTTGTGGAGCTTGAATCTCCATCCTCCTTGCCAGGGAGTTGACAACCGAGTGCTTCAATAAATGCCCCGGTGCTAACAAGATGTAATTCCAAAGCTTGAAGGGTCATTTGGAATAAGAAATTCTATCTGAGGGTGAAGCCTGCCTGTAAATTATCAAGAAGTAGTTTAATATGAAAAGGAAGGTCTGTAAATTCTCTGTCCTGAAACATGAGATCAGTGCGGAGCACTTTTTGTAAAATTACACTGTTTTCACCACATGAATACATTGCCTCTACTAGCAATGTATCTTGAAGGGATATTGTCTCTATCGAGACGCCTTCATGCATATCCGAAATTTTTACTGAAGGTTTTCGGATACCTCTGGGTTGCATCGTTGGTGCCTTGCCCTTGTCTTTTTGAGAGGATCTTTTATTCATAGTAGTCTGCAATGGGTTTTGGGAAAAGGATTATGTCTTGAAAAATGATCTTGAAAATAAATATTTTCTTGCAAAGCTTCGTTTTTGTCAATATCCTTTTGTAAAGTCTTTTCAAAATGTTTTATAAGAAAAGCAAGAAAAGCATTTATAAAACAAACTTTTTTTTGTACACTTTTGTGCTCTTGCTGAGTAGCAATGGTATTAGAGTAGTCATGATGAAGTTTGTCAAAGTAAGTGAGATTCAGAATACTTCTAAAATCTAGTCTGATTCTATCCATATATGTACTACTATATATCTCATCTTGTGAGAATATGTGAAATAAAGTTTCTTCGTAAAGTCTTTTATTATTAGGAAAATCTATCAGGGGGTTATAATTAATTCTGTCTGTTGGGAAATTAAATCTGTCATTATTCAAGAAATTACCACAATTAATGTTTTCTGTAATGATCAATAAAGGAGAGTCTGTCAAAGATTCTTTTATTAAAATATCTGTTATATGAATGTTTAAAGATACTATAAAGGGTGTACATATGTCATTTATTATAATTTTGTTTGGTATTTCTATCATACTGTCAATCCATATACTATTAGTCCATGCATATTGATTACAAAAGATTGTATCCATATTTCCATCTTTTATGCCTTTTCTACTAAGTTCCTCTATAGATTGGACTTTATGTTGGCACTTATGCAAAAAAAGCAATAGGAGAATAAGAACATATCTCTGTCTCTTTGTCTTGTTTAACTTTCTTTTTGTCATTTTCTGTCAATTGATCAACAAGTAATATTTCTGTCTTTAAAGGTGACAAACTTGTTTCAGGTCAATAGATTCCTCTTTTGTTGATATCTATTAAAATAGTAACCTTTTTGGAAGAGTGTTTTTCCTTCAAGACAGGTGGTACAATGAATCTAAAGAATATATCTTTTCCCAACACATTAGTTTTAATTCCTTCATCTGTCGCTAAAAGGGGATAAAGTAAAGCCATAAAAGGAGTTCCTAAAATAATTTTAGAAGGGAGGTCTTTGATTAAAACAAAGGCTGTTTCAAAATATATTCCATCATGGCATGTATAAACATTAGGTATTTTAATTATTAGTTTTTCTCCATTGACCTGAATTAATCTTTCAGATGATTTTTTTAAAATACTTTAAGGGTATTAATCCTTCTTGTATACAATTCATGTCAGCACCTGAATCTATTAAAGCATTTGCTGTCAAAGAAAACTCTTTATTAATTACTAAAGTAATTTCTGTATGCCATTTTTGGAAAATTACTCTGTCAATTAAACTTAAGAAATTCTGTCTATTGCCATCATCATCATCAAATTTTCTGTTTGTGGGGTTAGAGAATCCTTTTAAATTTATTATTTCTGCAATATTTCGCTCATTTATGTCTGTGGAGTTATCCTCTTTAATATCTTTAATTTCTTGTTTTACCATTTTTGCTTCTGTCATTAAGTCTTGTAGAGCCACTGGTTTTTATCTCTACATTATCTTGTTTTATTTTCATTTTTACCTTATCTTTCTTGTCTTTTTCTTTCTTTCTACAATCCCTAACATGGTGTCCTTACTTCTTACACCTAATACAAGCAATAGGTATTTCTATAGAGTCTTTCAATTTTAATAAATATTCTTTCTTGTCTTTATGGTGATTCGGTAAATTTTCTATCGGTTTTATTATTATGTCTTTTTGTTTTCTTTTCCTTTTATTAATCTTAAGTGGGTTGATTGATTTTAACTCTTTCTTTACTTGATCTATTTCTTTTTGACTAACATTAAATATTTCCATTAATTCATTTATTATATCTTTCTCAAATTCTAATTTACTAATTTTTTTAATGATTTTATTATGTCTATCACATTGTTTTTTAGTATGTCCATATCTTTTGCATTTATGACAAATAGTATTACTAACATGTCTACCAATTTTCTCATTATCTGATAACTCAGTAGTATTTAAAACTGCTATGTCTCTTTCTCTATCTGTCTCTAAAGGTGTATTTAAAATTTTCATCTTTTTAGTTAATTAATTCTGTCAAGCTATCCGTTTGTGTATATATTATATCTCTCTCAATTGATTTTAATCTTTCATTAATTTTTTCCTTTAAACTATTACACTTCTTGTCTTTTTTATTGACTACTTCCACTTTTCCCACTTTTACTTTTACTACACTATCACTATTTGTCTTTTCTGTTAAATTACCATTATTATTGTTTTTCCTACCTTTGTTGACTTTTCCTATCTCATCCTTTGTGTCAAGTTTCCTACGTAGAGATTCTTTAAAAGCACTATTTTCTTTTAGCATGTCTTTTCTTATAACTTTCCCTAAATCTTCTTTTGTCTTTAACTTTCTACATAGTTTTTCACTATTTTGTCTTTCAGTCATTTCTTTTGCGTTGTCTTGTACTATAGTATTAGTCCTTTCTTGTTCTATCTCCTCTTTTAACTTTCCATGTAGAGTACTATTATCTTTCTTACTTGTCTCTATTATGCTCTTTTGTCTTTCTATGTTTTCTATTATTTCTTTTACTATGCCATTCCTTATCTTACCTCTTTCTTTGTCTTCGTTTATTATATCTCTGACACTTTTATAGTATTTCTATCTTTTCTTTTATCTTCTATATGTGTTACTCTTTCCTTAATTGGGCTAGTTTCTTCTTCAACTAATCTGTCAGTTGCTTTTAATGTCTGTAAGTTCTTATCTACAATTTCTTTTGAATTATTATTTATATACCAATTATTTGTCATAGTTTTTGTAAAAGATGATCTATGATGGGGTTCAAATTTGCTTTCTTGTTTCAAAGGTGAATTTAAAGCTTTTATTCTTTCATAGAGGTCCAAAAAACTATCATTTTTCTTTTCAACTTTAGTATATATAGCGGATCTGTCAATATTTTCTAAAGATTCTAATTTTCTATTAATTCTGTCTAAAAAACTATTATTGTGTTTATTAGTCTGTCGATTAATTCTATCTTCTGTTAAAGTACTCCAATTATTTGTATTACTATTATATTTATAATCATCCATATCATTGTCAGAATCATAATCTGTTTCATAATCCATATCACTATTTGACCAATTATAATCTATATCTTTCATGCTATAACCTTCATCATAATCTATATCATCATAGTCCATGTTTCAAATTAGTGTGTGCCTAACCTAAGTGTGAACAAGCAAACAGATGATGAATTGATAAATGTATTTATTCTATTTCCAAGCAATTAATAATTACTGGCGGAACTATTACTAACCATTGGTATCCTTGCTATCGGGACCACCTCCTCGGGAAACACCATTGCGGGACCACCCAAACACATGCCTGTCCGTCGGCTAACAACAAAGGGGCTGACCAACGTGAAACTATGGTTTGCCAACGATTCTTTAGGCTGACCAACACTAACAAGGAGCAAGTAGAGGCTATGCAGTAATAAAATTCCTAGTAACTTCTTAATTGCAAAGAAATAAAACTCATACATCTACCATCCATTTATTTGTTATTATCATCGTTAGTAGCAACATTATTCTTACTTTTATCATTATTTCATATGGCATATTTTACAATGTCCTCAGAAGGGCCATCAATTTGGCCCAAGGATTGAGATTATGAGGTGTGTAGGGGCAAAATAATATAGAATTAGAAGTTACAAGAGAAAAACCATTTAGTTTTTGGTTTTTCCTGTTGGGTGCGTGCACGTGACACCCTCAGATTCCATCACACATATTTGTCAAAGCTCATTTATGAGCTTGTTCCAAAAAGCCTTCATAGCTAGCTTTTCCATTTATTGAGAAATGACCAAAGCTTGGAGGTCTGACTTCTCTTAATGAGAAGCGATCCAAAGCGTGTTGGACACGCTGAAGAAAGAAAAAGGAAGAAGCAAAGGGTCATTCGGCCTTGAGTAAAGAGCTAAAACAGAGAGCTGAAAGAGAGAGCCATATTCGGCCATTTGTGGTGAGTTCTAGAGAGAGCGAAAACACAAAGAGATATTCAGCCACTTGAGAGGTGCAATCTGTGTGAAGAGATAGAGAGAAACATGGTGAGAGTGTGTGTGAGTGAAAAAGAAAAATGAAACATTTTTTCTTTGCTCAAGTTACACACATGGAAGATAAATTGGTGGAGTTCTCATGGAGTTTTTGAATGCTACAACCATGGAGAGTTGGAGTATTCATAGGAAGATTTTGCTACTGGATTTGTAGTGAGATTGTATTTACTCCTTGAGATTTATTTGTTGTATATCCAATTTACTGTGGACACAAGTTTAGCATAAGCTTGATAGTTGAAATCTCTATTTCATAGTGGATATTTTTCAGAGCTGCTCCGTGGTTTTTCCCTCTACACCGGAGGGTTTTCCACGTAAGATTTGGTGTTCTTGTGTGGTTGTGTTTATGTGGTACTTGCTGAAATTTTTGTTTCCATAATACTGCTATTGCTTGGTAGTCATTAATCTTAATTCACACATAGACATTGAGGGGATTAGGATTTTTCCCCAACAAGTGGTATCAAAGCTATTGGTTGCTTGGGTTTGATTGTCTTGTGTTGGATTAAATGGAGAATATGACTATGAATACTATGGTTAAACTCTCGGCGTCGAATTATTCGATATGGAAGCTGATGATGGAGGATGTCCTTTATTGCAAGGATTTGCATGACCCTATTGAGGGTGATAGTGTCAAGCCTAGTGATATGTCAGATAAAGACTGGGAGAAATTAAATAGAAAAACTATTGGGTGTATTAAAAAATGCATCGATGTCAGTGTTTTTCACCATGTGTCTTAGGAAACAAATGCAGAGGCTCTTTAGGAGAAATTAAGGAGTCTTTATGAAAGAAAGACAGCTCAAAATAAAGCTTTTATTGCTAGAAAGCTTGTGAATTTGAAGCTTAAAGAGGGTTAGTCCATTGCCAAGCACCTTAGTGAGTTCCAAGACTTGGTTAATCAAATGATTACAATGAAGCTACTAATAGATGATGAGTTGCAAGCTTTATTGCTTTTGAGTTCCTTACCTGATAGTTGGGAGACTTTGGTAGTGTCACTTAGTAATTCTGCTCCAAATGGTGTGTTACAACTTGCCATGGTTAAAGATAGTTTGCTTAATGAAGAAACTAGAAGAAAGGATATGGGCAAGGATATTGAACATGCTTTTGTCACAGAGAATAGGGCGAGAAGTAAGAGTAGAATTTCTAAAGGGCGAGGTAAATCTAGAAGTTGGTCAGAGTCAAAAGGAAAATTCAAGTGCTTTTACTGTGATAAAGAAGGTCACATAAAAAGAAATTGTAAGGATTGGAAGAACAAACAGAAAGAGGATAAAAGTCAGAAAAAGGCAGATGATGAGAACACTGCTGCTGTTATAGTGTTGGAAGATGAGGTCCTAGCCATAGGACAAGATGATTGTTGTTTTCAGATCCTTATGTTGAATGGGTGATTGATTTAGCTGCTTCCTGCCATGTCACTCCAAGAAAGGAGTTATTCACTTTATACAAATTGGGAAACTTTGGGAGAGTGAAAATAGGCAATGATAGTTATACAGACATTGTGGGAATTGGTGATATATGTGTTAGGGCCAAAATTGGATACACCTTGATTTTGAAGGATGTGGGACATGTTCCGGATATTCGCCTAAATTTGATTTCCACTTATGTTCTTGATAAGGAAGGCTATGGCAATTATTTCCGTGATGGAAAATGGAGGCTTAGCAAAGGATCATTGGTGTTTGCTAGAGGGAATATTTGTTGTGCACTTTACAAGACACAATTAAAGTTGTGCAAGGATGTTGTTAGTGCAAATCAGGAGGATTCTTCGCCTAACTTGTGGCATAAGCAGTTGGCTCACATGAGTGAAAAATGGTTGCAAATTTTGGCAAAGAAGTCTCTCATTCCCTTTGCCAAAGGTGCATCACTAAATCCTTGTGACTTTTGTTTATTTGGTAAACAACATAGAGTTTCATTTAATATACCCTCTACTAGAAAACCCAATATATTAGATCTTGTTTATTTTGATGTATGTGGTCCCATTGATGTTGAGACTTTAGGTGGTAATAAATATTTTGTTACATTTATTGATGATGCTTCAAGAAAGGTGTGGGTTTATGTTTTGAAATCAAAAGACCAAATATTTGAGCACTTCAAGAAATTCCATGCCATGGTGGAAAGAGAGAAATGGAAGCCTTTAAAGTGTCTCTGCAGTGATAACAGATGTGAATACACGTCTAATGAATTCAAGAGTTACTGCTCCAAGAAAGGCATTAGACATGAGAAGATAGTTCCTAGTACCCCATAGCAAAATGGTGGCAGAAAGGATGAACCGCACTATTGTTGAGAAGATCAGATGTATGTTGAGAATGACTAATTTGTCTAAGTCATTATGGGGTGATGCTGTTGTGACTGCATGCTAACTAATTAATAGATCTCCATCAGTTCCTTTTGATTTTGATATTCCAGAAAAAGTATGGACAAGGAAAGATGTTTCTTACTCTCACTTGAAGGTATTTGGGTGCAAGGCATTTGTTCATGTGCCTAAGGAACAAAGATCAAAACTTGATAGCTTGTTGGATATGGAGATGCAGAATTTGGCCACAAGCTATGGGATCCAGAAGAAAAGAAGATGATCAGAAGTCGAGATGTAGTTTTTCATGAGAATGAAAACTTGGCAGACTTTGAGAAAACTGAGAAGCCTAAAACTACCGTTGAAGGTGTTCCTGATCTTACACCTACCTCTTTTTCCTTAGATAATGTCACAAATAGGGAAGAGGTACAAGATGAGAATTATGGTGATGAACCAACTGAATTTGATGCTGATGAGCTAGCAGGTGTTGATGATGATGATGTGACAAATACAGATGGTATTGAGTAGGGTGAGCAGCCTCCACCACTAGAGATGGTAGAACCTCAGGTGAGAAGGTCCACTAGAGAGCGTCGTCCATCGACTAGATACCCCACTTTTGAGTATACTATGATTACTGAAGAGGGGGAGCCAGAAAGTTTTCAGGCAGTACAGTCTCGTAAGGATAAGCAAATTTGGTTGAAGGCTATGCATGAAGAGATGAATTCTTTAAATAAGAATAAGACTTAAGACTTGGTGGAACTTTCTAATGGCAAGAAGGTATTGAAAAACAAATGGATGTTCAAGCTAAAGAAAGATGGTGACAAGTTAGTGAAGTATAATGCTCAATTGGTGGTCAAGGGTTTCAGTTAGAAACAAGGGATTGACTTTGATGAGATATTTTCTCCAGTAGTCAATATGAGTTCCATTCGGGTAGTTCTAGGATTAGTAGTTAGCTTGGATCTCGAGCTTGAGTAACATGATGTGAAGACTGCTTTTCTTCATGTTGATTTGAAAGAAGAAATCTACATGGATTGGCCAGAGGGATTCAAAGTGAAAGGGAAAGAACACATGGTTTGCAAGTTAAAGAAGAGTTTGTATGGCTTGAAGCAAGCTCCAAGACAATGGTACAAGAAGTTTGACTCATTCATGGTAGGTTATGGGTACACAAGGACAAATGCAGATAATTGTGTGTATGTCAAAAAATTTTCCAATGGTAAATTTGTTATTCTTCTACTATATGTAGAAGATATGTTGATAGTAGGACATGATGCAGGTGTGATTGGAAATTTGAAGAAGGACTTGTTCATGTCATTTGATATGAAAGACTTGAGAGTCCAGCAAGACAAATTTTGGGTATGCAAATTCTATGTGACAGGAAAGTTAAGAAGCTATGGTTATCATAAGAGAAATATATTGAGTGGGTTCTTGAAAGTTTCAATATGAAGCATGCAAAGCCAGTCAGCACACCTTTTGGTTCTCATTTCAAGTTAAGAAAGAGATCTTGTTCTTTATCAAAGAAAGAAAAGGAAGACATAGCATCAACTATTTATTCCTCAGCAGTTGGGAGTTTAATGTATGCTATGGTTTGCACATGACTAGATATTGCTCATGTAGTTGGTGTTGTCAATAGGTTCATGGTTAATCTTGGTAACGATCACTGGGAAGCAGTGAAGTAGATTTTCAGGTACTTGAGAGGTAGCTCTAAATTGTGCTTGATTTTTGGTGATTCTAAACCAATTTTGGAGGGTTATGTAGATGCAGATTGGGCAGGTGACCTTAATGGTAGAAAATCTACATTGGGGTATTTATTTACTTTTGCAAGGGGAGCTGTATCATGGTAGTCAAGATTGCAGAATTGTGTTGCTTTATCTACAACTGAAGCTGAGTATATTGCAGCTAATGAAGCAGGTAAAGAGATGCTTTGGTTGAAATGGTTTCTCCAAGAATTGGGTTTGAAGCAAGATGGGTATGTAGTTAATTGTGATAGTCAGAGTTCTATAGACTTGAGAGCAAGAATTCTATGTACCATTCACGCTCGAAGCACATTGAGGTGAGATACCATTGGTTGAGACTAGTTGTTGAACAATAGTCATTTGAATTAGAGAAGATTCACACAGATGAAAATCCAGCTGACATGTTGACCAAGATTGTTGGGTGCACGTGACACCCTCTGATTCCATCACACATATTTGTCAAAGTTCATTTATGAGCTTGTTCCAAAAAGTCTTCATAGCTAGCTTTTCCATTTATTGAGAAATGACCAAAGCTTGGGAGGTTTGACTTCTCTTAATGAGAAGTGATCCAAAGCGTGTTGGACACACTAAAGAAAAAGAAAAGAAAGAAGCAAAGGGTCATTTGGCCTTGAGTGAAGAGTTGAAACAGAGAGTTGAAAGAGAGCCATATTCGGCCATATGTGGTGAGTTCCGGAGAGAGTAAAAATACAGAGATATTCAACCACTTGAGAGGTGCAATCTGCGTGAAGAGATAGAGAGAAGCACAGTGAGAGTGTGAGAGAGTGAAAAAGAAAAAGGAGACATTTTATCTTTGCTCAAGTTACACACAAGGAAGATAAATTGGTGGAGTTCTCATAGAGTTTTTGAGTGCTACAACCATGGAGAGTTGGAGTATTCAGAGGAAGATTTTGCTACTGGTTTTGTGGTGAGATTGTATTTACTCCTGGAGATTTATTTGTTGTATATCCAATTTATTGTGGACACAAGTTTAGCATAAAATTGATAGTTGAAATCTCTATTTCATAGTGGATATTTTTCGGAGCTACCTCATGATTTTTCCCTCTACATTGGAGGGTTTTCCACGTAATATTTGGTGTTCTTGTATGGTTGTGTTTATGTGGTACTTGTTGAAATGTTTGTTTCCATAATATTGCTATTGGTTGGTAGTCATTAATTTTAATTTGCACATAGACATTCAGGGGATTAGGATTTTTCCCCAATAGTTCTAGTAATTCTAACTAGAATTAGTAATGTCTCATTTAGGCGTGACATTCTTTATATACTCCTTGAGATGTATTAGACATCATTGTGAAAGTAAAAAACATTACAGATCGGTGGAGACGTAGGAGCTGAAGAGGGATTTTTTTATTTATTATTTATTTTTATTTTTATTTAGATGTTATTAAGTGTATTAGGAAGTATTGATTTTACAATGAGTTTAAGTAAAAGTTTGATATGGCATGTTCTTATTGGTTGGTGTAAACCATAGGGTTTACATCCTGTCCTTATTGAATTTAATATCATATATATATATAACATGACTTTACACCCTGAAGCTTGGTTCCATTAGCAATTTACACCATAGTTAATTTATGTTGTTAAATAACACATCATCATGCTAATGTATTTTATTTTTGCCAAATCAACCACTAAACTATGTCATTTTAGTGATGACCAAGTGAAGAGCTAGCATGCATCAAAACTACGTCGTTTTATACCTAAACTTAAAACAAAAACCTTGAGCCTAAACGACACAGTTTCAGACCAAAATCTAAAATTTGAAAACAAAGATCAGGAATTAAGACTACACAAGCCAAATCCAAGAAGTGAGAGAAAGAGAAAAGCAGTTCACTATTAGTGTGCTGTAGCAGAGCCAGGATTTCAGTTTAGGGGGGAAAGATTAAAAAAAAAAAAAAAATTAAAACTTAAAAATATTAATCAATATTACTAATAAAATTATAAACAACAATAATTGTCATAAAATATATTAAAATTTAAACAACTGCAAAATAATTAAACAATTGTAAAACAACCAAGTCATAGTTACTAAAAATTAAAGTAAAAGAGTAATCTATGTACACAAATTTTAGACATCAAATTTGATTCCTTATAATAATTTGGGAATATAAATTTTCAACTTTCTTTTTTTGTACTTCTAATTATTTAAAATTTAGTTTTATGGTAAAAACTCAAATTTTGAAACTCTGTGAAAAATAAGAGATAGAGGTGAAAAAAGATAATGGATGCTTTATTGTTTTAGTACCACACAAGACATTATTATTATTATTATTATTATTATGTGTAAAATTTGAGTTCCGCGGGTGGTACCTGAAATGAAAGGAAAGGAATTTGGATAAGAGGAAAAAAAAAAAAAAGCCCTTGGATGTTGGTCAAAGTCTACACATGCTTTAACTTAACATAAAAGATGATAGCTGGTGGCCATTTATTTCGGTGTCAGGCTAATTGATAAAAGTAAGAGTAGTTCTTTTAGTAACACCTACAAAATCTACCAATATTTTTACAATAAATTGAGGTATTAGTACATCATAGGTTAAAATAAAATAAATTATTCTAAGATCCATCCCAACTAAAAGTATGAGTGTTGTAAAATTATTGTGAAATTTTGTTGTATTTTTAGACTTACTTAAATGTGAGATGTGTTTTTTTATTTATTTTTTCATATCATGGTACAGTTTGTGTATAGTCTTTGTTTTACTATTCTAATGTTAGTAAGGGTAAAAAAACTACACTAATATATAGAAGTATATATAAATGGTTTTTTAGGTCCCCTTGGCTCCGCCCTTGTCGGTGTGGCTGCTGCCACTGCCTGGGTTTATGAGGCAAGCTGATGGTCTATCTAGGTTCAGTTTGAGCTGAGGGATTTGAGTTAGAGAGGTGTGAGTTCTTTATGGTCTTTGTTAGTGGCAGCTCTAGGAATTTTTTTCTAGAGGGTCATTAAGAAACTTAGATTAAAAAAAAAAATTAATATAAAAAAGAACTTGAATATATTGAGTTATCGAAAAAAAAAAACACCACACACACACACAAATACATGAAGTTTTACAATTTCTTTCTACGAGTTTTCATATTTTGAAATCTTTTCATGATAATTTATTATTAGTTGTCATTATTTATTGTCAATATAAGTATGACCATTTTATTATAAGTCCCAGAACAAAAGTGTTGACCAGAAACTAGTTTGTTTTTAGAAAAATATGAGTATTTTCTCGGACATGCATGGAGCCAAAAACATATACATGCGCTGGTTCTATCTTTTGATACAGCACACAAGATGAATCCGCCATGTATGATTTCAATCTTGGACCAAAGTTGATCGCACAGATTGCTTGACTAGCAGTGTTACTATGGAATTTGGTATTGGTTTGGTATAGTGAATCATTCTAATTTATCTTGACAATTCACAAAGGAAAATTTGGATACTTCGTAATGTTTTTTTCGGTTACAAAAGAATTTCAGCTAAATTTTTTGATATTTTAGAAAGGAAACACAGAATATTAATCAAAAGTACACGAAATAAGTACTATAATACAACCATATCAGCTTCATAATGAAACTTACCATTTTTAAACTAACAATTATCAAAAGTATATGTCCTACACAAGTTTTACCATGGCTTTTGGTTTGTCTTTGTGCTAGAACCTCTTTCCCTCTCTCTTGCTTGTGTGTGTTTGTTTCTCAAAAAAATAAAATTATAGCATTAATTGCTCAATTAAAAAAAAAATTGATATGATTAGAAATATTTACGTACTATGCTTGAACCCACGCAACTCATCCACATGATATGGTGGTCAATTACTCTATTTAATAGCTTCTGAAATACAGAATTAATTTTAACTTCATAAAATTGGGCAACCAATTTTGGACTCGCATTTTAATTCTTCAAGGTAAACTAAATAATTGGAATTAGTGTTACGAAACTAAAGAACTCATCTCCATTTTTGCTTTGTAATTTGTTTGTTAGACTGACCATATAGAATTGAATTACTGGCTTACTGCAACCAAAACAAAGACCAGTTGTGCTCATCAGTCACCAAGGCAAGCCCTAAAAGTTAGCTACCTGATTCTCAACCCAAAAAAAAAAAAAAAAAAAGTTAGCCACCTGTTTATCAAAATAATGACGTAACTTATATTACGTATCAAGCATGCAATTAGTATAAATATGCCCAAGCTAGCTAATTGAATAGTATGAATCAGATATTTTTATTTGATATATATATATATATATATATATCTAAGAAATTAATATTATTAGTTCCCTTCACATCGAAGATATCTGAGATATGAAAGCTTGCTTGCATTTAAAAGTTAATCAAACAAGTGGTATAGTATACTGTATGAATTTTAATTTATGTAGTGAAAAATAGTAGAACTCAAATCCACTTGCTTGGAAAATATTAAGAATCTGGGGAGTTTTGTACTTACATGACTGATTGTTTTGGAAGGATATGGGGAAAAATCATCTAATTATTTTCTATTCTCAAAATTTGTTTAGAACAAAGAAGGCATGTTTGAAGTTGTAATCAAATTCTTTAAGACTTAGTCTTAATCTCTGTGCTAGGCATTTTGCCTGATTATTATAATTTGTAATCTATATATATATATAAAACCGAAACCTTTGCTAGCACCACAATTTTCCACGTCAGCACAATATTTAAAAAATAAAAAATAAATAAAAATTATAACTCCTCAAAACCCTAGCAACCTTACCCCTCTCTCAAGTTAAGAAATATAAAGCCACGGCTTCTGCAAACTCTCTCTCTCTCTCCAGACGTAGGAAGCCCTAAAGCATTCAAGATCTACAATGCACAGTATAGATTTTAGCTTATAAAGTTCAGCTTTTATAAGGTTAGTTTTGTTTATATATTAATTAATACATAGTACTTTGTTTAATTCAATGTTCAAGAATTAAACCAAAATTCTAACTGCGTTATCATAAAATATTATTATTAGTATGAATTTTATGGAGTTGCGGTGTTCAATAATTAAACCAAAATTCTTTTAAATTATCTATAATATTTTGTCCTCTGAAAATTTTATCTCTTTGATTTTATTATATTGTGTTTCTTAAGCTATAGAGAGATTTTCTTTGGTTTCTGCAAACTCTCTCTCTCTCTCCAGATGTAGGAAGCCCTAAACGCACGGTATAGCATTCAAGATCTACAACTCACGGTATAGATTTTAACTTATAAAGTTCAGCTTTTGTAAGGTTAGTTTGGATTTTAGTTTATAAAGTTCAGCTAAGTTAGTTTGTTTATATATTTAGTCCTTACGTTTAGGTTTAGGTTTAGGTTTTAAGAGATTTATATATTACTACTATGTGGCTAAATTTCCCGTGACATCAGTTTTATGTTTTTAACCAAATACATCAGGAAAGCAAGAGAAGGCGCATAAATATTTAGTCCTTACGTTTAGGTTTAGGTTTAGGTTTAAGTTTTAAGAGATTTATATATTACTACTATATGGTTGAATTTCCCGTGACATCAGTTTTATATATATATATATATATATATATATTTTTTTAATTTGTTTTATGTAAGGTTAGTTTGTTTACATCAGTTCTTTATCTCAAAGATAAGGCTTTTATTTCTACCGCAAGAACTATTTAGGTATGTATCATTTGCAAGCACACATGAACTTAAATTGTCTTTTAATATATGCATGCTTTATTATTTTTTAATAGTTTTCCCGTGCATCGCACGGGTTAGTGACTAGTTATTATAAATTTGAAGGAATATTGTGATTTTGAAATCTAATTATTTTTGAAAATAATAAAAAAGAAAAAGAAGAACACTTAGAATTACAATATATGTTCACATTTATGCATGCATGTGATCGAACAAGTTATTGGAAGAGGAAATAAAAATATATAGGTAGGCATAGAGAGCGATGGAATTTGTGAGAGAATACTTACCATTAAGATAAAAATAATAAATAAAAAAACTAAAATTTTTGTTTTTGCCCAAAACGTTATTATATTGCTCATACACGTACAGTTTCAATAAAAACGAAAATAGTTGAAAATTTTCAATTTTAAACCTACGTTTTCTTACACTATCCATGCACACTGGTTGGCAACAAACACTCTGTTCTAATAGTAGATTCACACATTGTAAAACGATATGGTTGAATTTTATCACTTTGTCAACAATTTAAACAGAGACAAAAAGAGTATTAGTCAATAATTTAAACAGATAAGAATTTTATCACTTCGTCAATAATTCAATAACTTAGTTCATAATAGGTTGACAAGATTTTAAAATTTTAGCGTGAACTAAGTTACTTGTTTGAGACGATTCGCGCCATCTTAATACTATTATAAGCGTAGAAAGGCCAAGCTTTTTGAGAAAAGCCATGCAGGAGAGTAGGTGACTATAAAAATGGTTTAAGAAAAGCCATGCTTTTTGAGTGATGAGAAAAGATCACGCGGGTATTCTATTTTATAAGTGTAGGAAACAAAGAAAGCAAAGCTATACATATATAAATGAGCCTCAAGTTTAACTCATACACATTAATAACATAATAAAAGGAAGTCAAAGCTTTGTTAAAACTAGTGAATCACCACTTTTGTAGGTGTTTTATGTCATCCGGTACAAAACAATATTTTATTTTTTAATAAAAGACTTCAAGTAATCAATTGTAGGAAAAATATTCTGCTCTAAAAGAGTTTTACTATTGAGAGAGGGAGAGAGAGAGAGAGAGAACTTTAGTTCGAAACAAAATAAGCGTGTAAGTGCTTCCCATATGATCGATTGATTAAAAGTTCATGACTTGAGTTTCTATTAGTTGAATTAGTAAAGTCACGAAAGCCATTGTCAATAAAAGAATTAAAATCAAATATGGTGTACCATCACGAAAGCCATCGTGAATCTGTGATAAGAGAATACTTCTAGGAAAAGAGAGAGGAGAGCCAAACCATTGATTAGTCTATTCAATCAAAAAGATAATCACATCAGATAGTACTTACGAAGAAAACAAAGAATAATCGCATCAGATCATCTTTTTAATTTTGATCATTCATAATCATATCATCCTGTGGTCCAGCCATATATGCAAGTTGACCATAAAACATTCCCAATCAAAAAATGTCCAAAGCTGCTTCAATATAGGTAGGCTGTCCCAATTACCTATGTGATTAGAACTCCACACATTAAGATTCCGACGCTAAATTTTCATTCTTACAATATTTATTGCATGCATACGCGTTTCTAGCCTCCAAGCATGTCCTCCATCATCTAAGGTCAACATACAAAATATAGTCAATACTAGTTTTTCAAAAACTATTCCCAAACAAACTACAAACTATTGCAATGCTCACGGTATTATAAGTATTATTTTTATAAAAATTTTGTTTGACGCTCTAGTATGTTATCTATTTTATAATATCATTCATTCTAATTTTGAAAAAAAAAAAGTCAATAATTATTATAAAAACTAGAATTCCCACATTGTTATGACTCTTATCGTTTTCTTCTTCTATATAAGTATCAGTTTGGAGGCATTGATTCCCATACAAATTCCAAACACACAATCATTCACATCTAATATTGTCCCTTGTCTGTCCGACATTTCTTATAGTCCATCAAAAAGGCCAAAAAACATGGCACTTCGAGCATTGGTTACACTTCTATTTGTGCCTCTTTTCCTGTCTCCAGCTACTTTTGGTTACTCTCAAGCAAATATTAAAAAATGGTGCAGCCAAACCCCAAACCCTGAGCCATGTGAGTATTTTTTAAGCCAGAAGCCTAATTTCCACAACCCCATCATGCAAAAGTCCGATTTTTTAACAATCTCAAAGAAACTAGCACTAGAACGTGCCCTTAAAGCTCAAAGTAACGTATTTTCACTAGGGCCCAAGTGCAAAAATGCTCGTGAAAAGGCTGCATGGGCTGATTGCCTTGAGCTTCATGAGTACACCCACCATAGGCTTAACAAAACCATCGACCCTAATGTCAAGTGCAGCCAAACCGATGCTCAAACATGGCTCAGCACGGCTCTAACCAACCTTGAGACGTGTCGGCCGGGTTTATTGAACTAGGGGTCCCGGACAATCTTTTGCCCTTGATGTCAAACAATGTTTCTAAGCTAATTAGCAACGCTTTGGCTCTTAACAAAGTTCCATACACTGTACCGAGTTATAAACATGGTTTCCCAACTTGGGTGAAGCCCGGGGACCGGAAACTCTTGCAGTCTTCTTCGGCTCCTAAGGCCAATATCGTGGTGGCACAAGATGGTTCAGGGAATTATAAGGCCATAAAGGAGGCGATAAGTGCAGCTTCGTCACAGTCAGGAAGGGGGAGGTTTGTGATATACGTGAAAGCTGGGACATACAAAGAAAACATTGAGATAAAGTTGAAGAATATTATGTTGGTAGGAGATGGTATAGGAAAAACAATAGTCACTGGGAGCAAAAGCGTTGGTGGAGGTTCTACAACCTTCAATTCAGCCACTATTGGTAAGTAAATTCAAATGACTTCTAATAATATATGCTAAATTTTAGTGCTAAGAAATTGTTATTAGGGTTCATTTGGATAAAAACTGAAAACTGAAAACTGAAAATACTGTAACAAAATAATTTTTAAATATATGAATAGTACCGTAGGACCAATTTTTAATAAAAAAGTTGTTAAAAAGTGATGTTTATGGGTCCTGTGAACAGTGTACGGGTGTCTTGTCCATGGGAAAAGTCAACATTCATGGCTAAAAAAGAAGAAGAAGAGAAAAACGCAATGCAAAAACGCAGGAAACGCGGAATCCAAACCACACCTTAATTGGTTCTAGAGATAGACTCAAGATTTTAAGTTACCGGGGATTGGAGGATAAATAAAAAATAAATTAAAAAAAAAACCTCTAATAAACATCCATATCATATTAAAAAATTATAAATACACAAAATCGTTATTTTTAAATACATTAAGATGAAATTATCTACCAACAAAAAAAAAAAAAAAACAAAATAGTGTTTTTTTTTAATACTAGGTTGGCTAGGATTTTATTTATTTTTTATTTTTATTTTTAAGTTAAAACATTCACAGTGATGGTATTAAAAATTTTAACTTTTAGTATTTTAAAAAACTATTTTATCTACTTTACCATCTCACTTTACAATACATCCAATATCAAATGTTTTATTTTTTTATTACTTCATTTAAAATAATATAAACAACTCATTAAAATAATAAGAAAGAGATATAATCTTAATAAAATATTGTATTTTATTTTTAACAACTTGCTACAATCAACTGGTATTTATACCAATTTACTATAGTTGCAAAAAAAATTAGCTTTAACTTCTCCAATAACACATTATTTTTGTGTTCTTTGGTGGTAACATATATATATATATATATATATTGTCTAAAATACAATCACTATTGTGAATAATTTTATTGTTTTTGTCTATAATTATTCTTATAATTTTTTTTCTCTCTAAAGACCTAATTATTCTAATAGTTAAAATAGAAGAGAAAATGAATTGAAGCTGCAATTAGTATAAATATTTTGAAAGAACATTAATAGATGAATAGATGAAAATACAAGGTTTAAAGTTGTTGAGTGACAGTGTATTTGAAGACATATCTCTCTTTGCATATATGTGTGTGTGTGAGAAGTAGAAAATGACAAGATTAAAGTACCTAGTTTGAGCCTGTCTGCACGCTATGGAACCAACTACCAAACCCTTTGCATCACAAGAACCCTTTAAATTTTGTACGAGTCGTAGAACGCATGGCTCACTAAGAGAAACATTCACGATCTGAATTGTTTATAACTTAAGATTTTTATTTTATTGTTGGATGAGTCTTGTTTTCTTAATTAAGTTTCAATCAAAGGTGGCCCACAAGACATTGCGTGTGTATATATAATAATGCTTTTATGCTAATAATTATTGTCGTATTTAAATTACTTGTGGTCCTAGCTAACTTGCCACAACTGATTACCTCAAAATATTGTCTTACAGCTTATACAGTCATAAATTTAATAAATTAATGAATGTTAATATAGAATTTGACTAAAATATTGACTTGAAAATTAAGCTCTTGTTATTTTGAATTTTCAGCTGTTGTGGGAGATGGATTTATTGCTCGTGACATCACTATAAGGAACACTGCTGGAGCAACAAATCAACAAGCCGTGGCCCTTCGTTCTGGGTCCGACCTCTCAGTATTTTATAGGTGCAGCTTGGAAGGGTACCAAGACACCCTCTATGTCCATTCCCAAAGGCAATTCTATAGGGAATGTGACATATATGGTACAGTCGATTTCATATTTGGAAATGCTACGGTTGTGTTGCAAAATTGTAACATTTATGCACGTTACCCTCCTAACAAGATCAACACTCTTACTGCCCAAGGTAGGACTGACCCTAATCAAAATACTGGAATTTCCATTCATGAGTGTACAGTCAAGGCTGCTTCAGATTTAGTGGCGTCTCAGAGCTCAGTTACGACATACTTAGGGAGGCCATGGAGGGAGTACTCACGCACGATTTTTATGAAAACATACTTAGATAGCTTGATTGCTCCAGCAGGATGGATGAAATGGAGTGGAAATTTTGCCCTTAATACCTTGTACTATGGGGAATATGCCAACACAGGGCTAGGATCATCGACTGCTAATAGGGTTAATTGGCCTGGCTACCATGTCATTACTAGTGCATCTATAGCTTCACAATACACCATTACAAACTTCATCTCTGGCGGTTCATGGTTGCCGGCTACCAACGTGCCTTACACAGCTGACCTTTAATTTTTGTAAGGAAATTTTTATATACATTCCGTCAATTTGTTCAATTGTTTAATTGTAAATTTGCATTTCAGTTCCTTGTGGTAAAAAAATAAGTTAATTGTTGCCAACAAAAAGGAAGATTGTGTAATAGTTGTCATTATTTGATAACTTGTAATCAAGGATTCAATATAAATAAAATCGATTATGTTTAATATTTTGCACAGAACTTTTGGCTAAGGTTACTTTGGTATATAAAATGAGGTTTCAATATTCTATTGATATGCATAGATAGATACAAATTTTGAGATACCAATTTCTCAACAAGTCATATAGATAATCAAAGTGCTTGTTGAAAAACATGTATGCGAAGGATTGTCACGTAAGTCAAGGATGAGTTCCCCAAAAGAGTAATGTTATAATAATTAATAACAAAGTATTATCCGAATTGTGAAGGTGACCCCTTTTTAATTATTTGAATTTAATTGCCCAAATTTAGTGGCCAAGGGAATTTACCCATAGTTTGGCAATCCACATCATTGACCAATTGAGAAAAGTATGATTTGTTTCTCATAAAAGAAAAAGGAAAAGTTCGCTTTTCACTTTTTAAATTTGATTCAATGGTCCAGATCACACAAATTTACTCACGCATGTGTGAAATACTTACAGTCATTTGCACAACGCATTCCCTTATGATACAAAAAAACTATTAAAGTTCTTGTATGAGCCTTGTGGAAGTCTAGGCTTGTATTCTAACAAGCCCATTATGTATGTAAAGTTGTGATTTCTAACTAACTTGTGTTGGTTTTAATTTCGTGCCAAATTTGATTGTAATTTTCTTAATCATTTTTCCTGTATATATGTGGGTTTATTTGTAAGGGATAAGTGTGAGAAATTGGTGAAGAATCAAGCTTCAAAATATGAATCAGTGGAATTTGTGACTAGCTTGCGAGTAGTTTGCGAGAAGCAACCCGCGAAAAGGCCACGTGTGGAGCACATGATTAGAAGCTGAAGAGTCATGTCAGGCTGTCAAGTTCGCGAGTGTTTTGTGAGAAGGGCCAACCCGTGAAGTACCAGCGAAACTTTCTTTTGGCAAAAAGTTGTGTTGCTTTACTAAATTCTTTACTCACACTATAAATGCCCTCATTACCCACAAATTGTAAGGAGTGTTTTTCAAAAAGAAAACTCTAGCAAATACGCTTGAGAGTTAGAGATTATTATATCCACAATCATCTACACATTTCCTTGTGGTTTTCCTCAACTCCTATCTCTCCATCTCTAGATCCTTGAGAGGTTGTTAGCCCAAACACTTACCACACTCATTTTGAGTGTCAAGTGAGATTTTAATACTATTAGGAAGCATTTGAAGGAGACATTCATTGGAAGATGCAATTGGGTTGAATTGCGGGATCTTGAAATCTAGAGAAGACAAGACTCCGAGAAGTTCATTGGTTGTAGGAGCTTGGAGGGCTCAAGTACATGGGGTAGACTAGGCTTGGAGGGTCTTTTGTTATTCGTTTACTCCAACTTTATTCTCTAATGGATCGATTTCGACTTGGAGGGTCGCAAAGAGGTTTTTCGTCGAGTTCTTCTGTTCCTTCTTTGATAACACGTCTCGGTGTTATTTTGTATTTGCATCTCTCTTCCCTACTCTTTAAGCTTTCATTTTATTGTTGATGATGGATAAATATGGCTTAAGGTAGTGTTATCGGTTCATTGCGCTTATTTATTCTTGTTCTGCACTTAGTTTAAATTAGAGTAAAAGCAATCTAGCCATTATTTTTTAATAGGGGGTCTGAACAAGCCCTTGGGTTTTACCACAAATCCGAGCTTTCAATTTGTATCAGAGTGGGTACACTTGTCGGATTTTAATATCCTAGTGTGATCCAAGACCCCATGTAAGATGGATAAATCTCAATCCCTTAATGCACCTCCCTACTTTGATGGGAGTAACTATGATTTTTGGAAAGTATGTATGCATGCTTTTCTTTATGCTATTGATGAGACAGTGTGGGATTCCATTGAGAATGGGTTAGTAAGACCCACAATAGCCAAATCTAAATGGGATAACGCTACTCTTGCTTTGGCAAACGCCAATAGTAAAGCTATTAATGCTATTTTCTGTGGTGTTTCTACTGATGAGTTTCACAGGATTTCTCATGTGAAGACTGCCAAAGAGACATGGACCATTCTTGAGACAACCTACGAAGGTACTAAGAAGGTTAAGGACACCAAGCTTCAAATGCTCACTACTTGATTTAAGGAATTGAAGATGAGTGACAATGAGTCGTTTGATTCATTTTATGGGAGACTCAACGGGATAGTGATTGCCAAGCTCAATCTTGCGGAGAAGATTGAAGACGCCAAAATGGTGAGGAAGATCTTGAGATCTTTACCCGAAAGTTTCTAGGCTAAGGTCAACGCCATTAAGAGAGCAAAGATTTGGATGAGATTAAGATTTAAAAATTCATTCGCTCTCTCCAAACCTATAAGCTTAGACTACCCTCTCACAAGTCCAATAAATCACTTACTCTCAAAACCATAAATGAGAGAATGGGTAATTCATTCGATGAAGACGATGTAGAAAAAGAGGTGGTATTCCTTGGAAAGAACTTTCTGAAATTTGTCAAGATGAAGAACAATGGGAAGTCATTTGGCAAAGGAAATTCTCATCCGCCAAGAATGACAAGAGAGAGTTCAAGAAGAAAGATGGGAAAGACTCATCATGAACCCAAGGAATCTTGTGCTATGAATGCAATGGTCATGGGCATCTAAAGAAAGAATGTCCAAACTACTTAAGAGGAAAGAATAAAGTACTTGCTACTACCCTTAGTGACTTAGAGAGCTCAAATTCAGATGCAAAAGGAGAATGTAATAGTAATGAAAACTATTCAGCTTTCATGGCAATTACCATTATCGATTTTAGAGATGAATTAAGCAACTTGGTTGATGAACTAGGTGTACATTCTGAAGGTGAAGAAGTTGATGATTTGGAAGATGAGGATGTGTATCTCAATGAAAGTAAGAAGAACCTTCAAGAAGTGTACAATGCGTTGCTTGAAGATTATGGCAAATATGCTAAAGTTGCGAAGAATGCTATTAAAAAGATGAAGAAAATTGAAGAAGAGCACAAATCCACTCTTGTGCAACTTAAGGACACGAAATGTGAAGTTGAAGGGCTGAAGGAAGAGCTATTAAATGCCTACTCTAAAATCAAGTTCCTTGAACTTGAAATAATTCAAGAAAATTTCAAAGTGGAGTGCATTTCCACCAAGAAACTTGATAGTGTGCTATCTTCTCAAAAACCTTCAAATGAAAAGACTGGTTTAGGCTATATCAGTGCAGGAAGCTTAAGCAGTGAACCCAAGAAGGAAGTGAAGTTCGTGTTGGCCAAGAATGTAGAGAAGCCCAAGGTAGAAAAGGCCAAAGTGGAGTAGCCCAAGGTTGAGGTCCCTAGTGTTGTAAAGAGAACCATTGGTCCAAAACTAAAGGAAAAAGGGATGCTATTGCCCAAGAGTCTAAGGGGACCTCAAGTGAAGCATTTCTATCATCATTGTGGTGTGCAAGGGCACACAAGACCAAATTGCTTCAAGCTTCAAGCTCTTAAGAGGGCTGACTCTCTATGTGGTCAAGATAACTCAAGAAGAATACCAAAGGGAAATCAAGCTAAAGGAGAAAATGAGGGACAACTCATTGGAGATGTTATGGAAATGTTGAAGAACATTTCATCATGCCTTGCTAGCTTCACCCCAAGGTTTGAGAGTTATGTCAGTCATACCTCTCTTTCTAAGGACCTCACCCAAAGCACTCGTACAGTATGGATGAAGAAGGGTACTCATGCATGATTACTCACTATGTCCATGCATTAATACTTTCAACGTATTAGGGTCATAGTTTCATGCATCATGATATATGCAATCTTCTTGTGTCTTTGCTTCCATTCTAACATGTTTCTTTTATAGGTATTTGCTTGTTTACCTTGTTTTTGTTGATCTTACTTTTATGTTTTTGTTTTTTAGTGTGTTGAAAAAATTCAAAAACCCATAAAAAGTGAAAAATCTCAAAAAGTTTAATCGCTTGTGTTATGTATATTACATGTTGAGTTTGGCCTAATACCTCCGTGCTAATGGCGTAGTGCATTTACGAGTTTAGCTTGTTATGTATGTATATTTTTAAAGTGTGAGTGACAGCTAGAAATCTACGTTTTATTGTTATAAATAAATCTTCAAGTTTGTCATGAATGATTAGTTAATAGTCTTGATTGATCTTGATACATGCTAGACTTGTGCTTTATATATCTCCTCACATTTATTTTTATGTCAAAAAGCTCTACAAACGTCAATCTCTAAAAGAGAAAGAGTTGAAAAAGCTTTACTTCAAAAACTAGTTTGACTAGGAAAAGGTAGAGCAAAAATGTATTCAAAATGTGTGGTGCCAAAGCCAAAGGCTTATTCATCAAAGAAATATCAAAAAGTTCATGGCATCGCTTATCAAAAAATTTGAGTTGTATTGATCAAAAGTATGAAAAGTGAAAGCCAAATAAAAAGCTTTCAATCATATGTAAACATTTTGGTAAGTGGTCATATATGTTCATTTCTACAAGTGAGATAGGTCATTCGATTTTGTGCTAGTTGTGTATGTCTTGATTGAATTGATCATTGAACCTCCATACTAGATTATGGACTAGTTCATACTTGATCCACACACACAACACACAAGTTTAATGTTTAATGAATGTCTATTTCATTTGTGCGATTGTACCTGTTCAAATGTGATACGTGTATACTCAATTGCTTGATAATCAAACCCAAAAAGATTTTTGAGTATTTTATATATTTTTGAAAGTGTTTTTGTATAGCATTTTTGTGCTTTAAGAGTTTTTCCAAAAAGTCAAATTTGTTTTGTTAAAAAACTCCATCAAAGGCATTTTGCGAGTAAGTCTTCTCGCAGCCCATCTGCAAAAATGAGGAAGCTAATTTCCAGTTCTTCCAAAATTTTACACAAAGAGTTTCGCGACTCTCTTGCAACTTTTTCGCAAAAAGAAGCTTCCCATGAAATAACCCCTGTGCATTTGAGGCATTTCGCAAGTGCCTCTTGAGTACTTCACAAGTACCTTACCCGCGAAATGAGTAGAGTTTCAGTTTTTAAAGGTCAAACAATGACAGTTTTTCAAAAACTTCCTATTTGCCTCTTCCACGCCCCTCTCAACTCAAAACACTATTTTCTGAAAAATCTCAACCAAAGCTCAAGGGCTTTCATATCTAAGACTCATTTAAGGTATGTTTTAACACTTTTTTCTTTTGAATCCTTAGATTCTAGGATTTCTAGGGTTGGGTTATTTTTGAAAAGGGTTGGGAAATTTTCTTTTTCTTGTCAAAATTTTTTTTTCTTTGATTGGGCTGTGTTCCATTGTGTTTGTTTGTTTTTGTGTTGGGCCCATATGACATTTTAACATGTACTTAGGCAAGATTTTCATATGTTCATGCATTGTTTCATACGTTAGTGGAATGTGTACACTCTAAGTGTTTGATAAAATGCCTAAATGGTTTTTTTTTTTTTTTTTTTTTTTGTTTTGTACTCATTGAGTAAAATTTTTTGGGGATTACCATGTTTTTACATGCTTAACATGTTTTGATCATTTGTTGTGTGTTTTACACACTTTTCCCTATGAGTGGTTTGTCATGCATTGCTCATGCATCTCATATGCACACCACAAGTACACTTGATGCACACCACAAGTACACTTGATGCACACACTATATCACTTGACATGTTTTGTACTTCATTCATGCTATGTACGTCTTATTAGACCTTTAGCACTTAAAACATGATCTTGTGACCTTGTTTGCTTGTCTATTTTCATTTTAGGACTTTTTTATTTTTTATTTTTATGGACTAACTTGAATCTAATCAAGTTTGTTACCATGTTTATGCATATTTTGTTTGTTTTGTATGGTTGTTTGTTTTGTACATGTCTCCTCTTAAGAAAAAAGTAGCAAAGAAGTCTTCAAAGCGTCCCTACCTCTCCTTGGACTCATTTAAAAATGATGATACTAGCATGGCCTTCAATGATCATTACAAACAGGCCGCAATCGTCTTAGAGAGGACTATAGACATTGAGTCCCTAAAGGACACCTTCATTCTGGAAGTGTTCAAAGAAAAGACATGGACCAAGATGTTGAATTTGATGGGTGATGTGTTTGAAGACATCATAAGAGAATTCTTCACCAAAGCTTTTGTGGAAGGTGACCACATCAACTATTGGCTGAGGGGGAAAGAGTTCACAGTTTCGAAGGGGTCAATCCAAGAAGTCTTGGAGATTTGACCAACGACACTGGACAGCTCTCTACATCATGGCAAGAGAAGGGAGAAACTTGAGCCTCTCGTGCAAGTTCTTGGAGGACAACTCAAGAAGAAGGCCTTGCACACAATTGAGTTCACCCCCGAAATGCGAGCTTTGGCCTACATCATGATCTTTAACCTCTATCAGGTGAAGAACTTGATGAATCTGTGAGCACCAAAGACCATGTTCCTATATGATCTCTTCACTCACAAGGAGATCAACATTTGTGGTCACATTTATCACCTCTTCATCAAGAGCATCATGAAGAGGAATGCAAGGCTAACTCTACCATTCCCAAGCCTTGTTATGTTTCTCATATCAAGGGCAAAGATGAAGATTCCTAGTGGGCTTCTGGTCATGCAAAAGGAAGAACCTATTAGTGAGCAGACCATTATCTAAAGTAAAGGTCACATTCCCAAACCAAGCATTGGTGTATCTCATATTCTGAGAGATGAAGAAGCAGAAGAAGGAGGCAACACCAATGAAGAAATTGATCAATTCACTTCAGTACTAGAGGATACTCCACAGCCTTCTTTCTAAGCACAAGTAAGAGCACCCAACCGCCTTGATATTCTACTTGGAAGAGTTGAAGAGTTGCATATGATGCTAGCTTCACATATCAACTACTCCATGACTCAATTCACATACCTTCAAGGCCAAATCACTGCCCTCTCTTCTCAAGTTCAAGACATGATGTGGAAATTAAATTCGGAGTCTAACACATTTTAGGACCTTTGGCAATTCTGGTCAAAAAGGGGGAGTAGTTTAGGCTTGAGGGGGAGAATAGCCTAAGGGTGAGTAGTATAACATTGGTTCATTTTGGTGGTTTCTAGTTTTTATTTTATGCTTTTATAACTTTTGATATTTACAATGCTTTATTTAAAGCTTTCAAGTACTTTAGTGTAAAACATAGTTTTCTTTAGTACTGTTTATGTATCTTGGTTCTTATAGCCGTTTTATTGATGCTTATAGTTATCTATTGTTTTTTGCTTTAGTTTTTTTAATGCACCATGTGATATGTTGGACATGCAAGTGATTTTAGCATTGCTCTTAATTGCATTACGTGTCAGGATGATCATATACTAGTTAAATTTTCATTGCAGTCATTTCATAATGACTGTTCATGTTTAATCAAGTTATGCTTTGTCTTACATTTCAATTGGTATCTTGATCACATTTTACTTGTTGTTTATACAAGCCTTGCGTTCTACTTGTCTCGTACTTAATGAAGTTTATTTGTTATGTACAAGTGTTTCAAGATACAGGTTTACATGGTTCAAGTGCTTCATAGCTTTTAGATTTAGGTGTGAGTGAGTTTTGTCTATGTTCCCAAACTCACGTTTAAGTCTAGAGTCTGTTTAGGGGTTTTGTCATGGAATAGCCAAAGGGGGAGATTGTAAAGTTGTGATTTCCAACTAACTTGTGTTGGCTTTAATTTCATTCCAAATTTGATTGTAATTTCCTCAATCATTTTCCCTGTATGTATGTGGGTTTATTTGTAAGGGATGAGTGTGAGAGATTGGTGAAGAATCAAGCTTTAAAATATAAATCAGTGGAATTTGCAACTAGCTCACAAGTAACTCTCGAGAAGCAACCTACGAGAAGGCCACGTGTGGAGCACATTACTGAAAGTTGAACAGTCATGCTAGGCTTTCAAGTTCGTGAGTGTTTCGCGAGAAGGGCCAACCCGCAAAGTACTCGTGAAACTTTCTGTTTGGCAAAAAGTTGTGTTCCTTTACCAAATTCTTTACCCACACTATAAATGCCCTCATTACCCATGAATTGTAAGGAATATTTTTTCAGAGAGAAAACCTTAGCAAATACACTTGAGTTAGAGATAGTTATATCCACAATCATCTACATATTTCCTTATGATTTTCCTCAACTCCTACCTCTCCATCTTTAGATCCTTGAGAGGTTGTTAACTCAAACACTTACCACACTCATTCTGAGTGTCAAGTGAGATTTTGGCACTGTTGGGAAGCATTGGAAGAGCTATTCATTGGCAGATGCAATCAAGCTGAATTGTAGGATCCAGAAAGCTATAGAAGACAAGACTCCGAGAAGTCTGTTAGTAGCAGGAGTTTGGAGGGCTCAAATACATGGGGTAGGCTAGGTTTGGAGGGTCTTTTATTTTTCATGTACTCAAGCTTTATTCTCTAGGGGATCGATTTCGACTTGGAGGGTTGCAGAGAGGTTTTTCGTTGAGTTTTTCATTTTCCTCGTCAATAACACGTCTTGTTGTTATCTTGTGTTTGCATATCTCTTCCCTACTCTTTAAGCTTTCATTTTATTTTTGATGATGGATGAATATAGCTTAGGGAAGTGTTATCGGTTCATTGTGCTTATTTACTCTTGTTCCGCACTTAGTCTAAGTTAAAGTAAAAGCAATCTAACATTTATTTTTAAATTGGGAGTCTAAGCAAGCTCTTGGGTTTTACCACAAATCCGAGCTTTCAATGTAAATTTCCTTAGTTAATTACTACATTCACTAAAATGTTTAAATGGAGCTCTAAGCTTTGAGTATATGGGAAAATTTGTATCTTATACTAAATCAGTACGAGGGGAGGAAAATTTTTAAAATATACTTAAGAAAATAATGGAGTTTCTTAACCAATTTAACAATCTCCTTTTATGTGGCAAAAAAAAGGCTCTACAGAAGGATAAAGGCTAAGTCCTACAAGTCTACAACTAATATAGCATGAAACAGTATACCAGGAGAAGCAAACTAAAACACTGCAATTGGGAGTAACCTTTATACTCATAAGAGTGAAACAATTTAAGATTCAGAATCATAATACAGTTCAATTCATGAATAAATTCATTTCCTAAAGAAACCCAATCATTACCTGACAAAAAAAATGAAATAGAATCTGGCGAGAGGTTTAGATCAAAGAACACATACTTTTATTATTAGACTATAAGTAAAGCAATTTATATTGGATATGGAACCCAAAGCTTCATGATACACCAAGAACAACCTCCTATTTTCAACATTTGATGCAAAACTCCTTGTAGAAGTACACCTTCCAGACCCATGGACTACCAATCATCGCCATCACATGTTCCCAAAAGGTTTTATTGTACACCATCCTTTCGTCCTTCAGTTTTGAAAGTGCAATTCCTTGATAGGTTAGGGTGAGAGAAATGATTTGCAATAGTTGGGTTTATATAGACTTTAGGAATCTGAAATTGTTTAAAAATTTAGATCACAATAGTTTTATGGTGCTACATAAGGAAAGTACAACAATTCCTTCCATATTGTTTTTTCCATAAAAAGCGGGGCGTTGTGTCACGAACATCTTTTGTGAATATCAAGTCTTCCATTGAAGGTAAGTTCCACAAACAAGAAATTCAATACCCCAATAGGATTTCCATATTAGAAAATATGGTACCAAAGAGTTTTCATAGTATACTCATTATTGTCGTTTAATTTTCATGCAAAAGAGATTGCCAAGCAAAAGTTCTAGTCAAGTGATCAAAAAGTGGAATGATTGTTTATCTAGGAGAGACTCGTGACATTCTCAATCCTTATCATAAAAATTCTTATTATGTATTTAAATTATGCATGAGTAATATACTATGAAATATGAACAGTCTTGATTGTTAAAATTCTCAGCTGTCTCAATGAGTTGGCACTTAGTAGCTTGTTTAACAGGCAAGAACAATGCATGCATATAGTGATTGAAAACATGAGGTACTAAGGGTTCCAAAAAATGGTGTATAATAAATATAGTATAAAGTGATAACTATCTGCAGGGACGTTTCACAATTACGTATTTTACATTAGAGACTTAGCTAGTGTTATATACATACATATATATATATATATATATATAAAATAAATTGATTAACTATTTATATATATCAAAATCTTAAAAAAAAATTAGCAATATATAGGTACACTGGATTAGTGAAGGAAAATGGTTTTTGAATTTTTAAATTTTTTTATTTAACTTGAGCTTCAACGGTAATTAACAATTCTTATATATATTGTAAAATTAGAACCCATATACTTTTACCAAAAAAAATTGAAAATTAAATAATTGTTTTTCAGTATATTATCTTTGCTATTATAATAAGTAAGTTATTGGATATAATTTCACTAATTAATTAATTTAAATTGTTTCATTTAAACCTAAAAATTACTAAAATCATTTCATTTAAACTTTTCGATCACAATTTTTTTTATTAACACCATTAAACATCATGTGAAGAGTTGCTTTAATTTTCTTTTTCCAAGATTTGTGTTTTAAATGAATTTACTCAAAACTCTAAGATTTAAATAATACGATTTAAACTATAAGATTGAAAAAAAAAAAAAAAACTCTTTTAGAAAGTTTGAATTTTAAATAAAGCATACTCAAAACTCTAAGATTTAACTAGTAATCTACCCATTTATTTTTTTATAAATGAAACAAAACTATAAAGTCAATTTTTTGAAGTTTCCAGTGAAAGTTGTTTTATTTAATGATATTTTTTTAACTAAAAAATTTCTATTACAAAACTAACACTGTGTAGACTTTTTTTAAGTATAATTAATTAATCTTTTATCGGAGGGAGCTTATCTAAACATACAATATTTGTGGTCTCATCTTACTGCAAAAAAAAAAAAAAAAAAAAAAACTATATATATATATATATATATATTTTTATTGTTCTCTACTTACCATATGTGAGATTGTTCAGTAGTTGCTGAACAATCTGTGTCAAGAGAAATGACATCATTTAAAATTTACAAATATTTAAAAAATATATTTTATATTCAGAATACTCTACACGTATGAAAAAATTTCATATTAATGTGGCCATATTTTGCATGAAAGGCATTTAACATAACAATTACATGTTATTTCATGATTTTGGCATGATCATCATGGTATTACTACAAAGAAACCAATTAACTAGAGGCAAAAGTTGTTAAAAACACACAAATATCAAATTGATGGCTTTGTATAAAAGTGTTTGATCAGCGGACTACCGTTGGGATATTGGAAAAAACTAATAACTCTTCATATATAAAAAGACTCCACTTTACCTTTGGCCCCAAAATGTGTTTAGTGGTTGTATTAGGCACACCATATGCACACATCACCCACATAATTAGAATTAAAGTCTCTTCAACAAAAAAAAGAAAAAAGAAAAAAAGAGCATTTCATTGAAAAGAGTAGAAAACTCAGAAGCAAAGATGTGTGTCTTTATGAGGAAGTCTCATTGTAACATGTATTAAGGTATGAGGGCTTTAGATCCACCTTATTTACTTGTATTGCACACTTTACCTCCTATATAAAGGCACTCATGTATATTTTATTCTTGAGAAATACAATACACTTATTCAGTATTTCTAACATAGTATTAGAGTCACTTCTCTAAGTTTCTTGTGTCTTGCAGTCTTGTCTTTGTAGGTATTTTCTGCTGCCTCAACTTCTCCGGTCAGTAAGCCTTTTCAATGCCCTCTCCCGATTGCTCCATCGCTATCAGAGGCACTCAAGGTCAAATCTCCACTACCAAAGACTGCTGACTTCATTGGATCTCTCACTTATGACCTTCGATTAAGACACAAGTCATATCAATGTGTAGACCATCAACCAATCTGCTTGACGTCACTAGAATCAAGTACATCTAATTGTTCACGCGCCGCCATGCTTCGGTCAAAGTTTCGGCAAAATCTTCCATGTGATTCACATGCCAACATGGTTGCTCTGATCTTGTTGTCGCCCCTATCATTGGAATCGTCTTTCTCCAATCTACATCTTTAGAAAAGAATCGACTTCATCAGATAGCTCACATGCTCCCATGTGCCGCTAGTATACCCTACATCGAGTTCACGTGCCTCACACGCCAAACAGCTCTACCACGTTAGCCCTAGCTAACGTTAGTGTCCTGTCATCTGTTGACATCATCACCCAGTCAGCCTGTTAATGTCGTCTGTTGACCTGCCACTGTTGATCGTTGACTTCCAGAGTTGACTATTGACTTTGACCAAAGTTGATTGTTGACTTTTGCCAAAGTTGACTTTTTGTAGTCCAAGTGCTCCTTACCTAGTTCTTCACGTAGATTTCATTTTTGCATATTTTGCTTCTAAATGAGGAATAAGGACAAGTATTCTTCTTGTTGCAATAATCGTCGCCGACAATCTAACAAAAGTTTTTACAATTTTTGCAAACGTTTTGGCAACAATATTAAGACTTGCTATCATCGCAACAATTTAGCTGTTTCAATTTCTGTTGCTATTGTTGCTAACACTGAGAGTGTCCAACCAATGACTCTTGTCTCTACACAATCTAAGTCTTCAGGACGCACTTTTTCCATTTCCACAGATGACTTTAAAAATATCATCGCTAATATCATTCGTATGGTTGGTAATGCATCTTATTCCTCTTCTCTCTCAGCTTTATCTAGTATGTCTTCTTCCTCTTGGCTTATGGATTCTGCTTGCTGTAATCACATAACACCTCACTCGTCCTTATTTTTTGAACTTAAACTTGCACCACACTCTCTTAATATTTGCACAACAAATGGTTCCACAATGTTTGGTCATAACATAGGTTCCGTTTCAACCTCCAACCTCTCGATTCCTGGGGTTTTTAATGTTCCTGACCTTTCTCACAATATTAAGACTTGCTATCATCGCAACAATTTAGCTGTTTCAATTTCTACTGCTATTGTCACTAACACTGAGAGTGTTCAACCAATGACTCTTGTCTCTACACAATCTAAGTCTTCAGGACGTACTTTTGCCATTTCCACAGATGACTTTAAAAATATCATCGCTAATATCATTCGTATGGTTGGTAATGCATCTTATTCCTCTTCTCTCTCAGCTTTATCTAGTATGTCTTCTTCCTCTTGACTTATGGATTCTGCTTGTTGTAATCACATAACACCTCACTTGTCCTTATTTTTTGAACTTAAACTTGCACCACACTCTCTTAATATTTGCACAACAAATGGTTCCACAATGTCTGGTCATAACATAGGTTCCGTTTCAACCTCCAACCTCTCGATTCCTGGGGTTTTTAATGTTCCTGACCTTTCTTACAATTTATTTTCTGTGGGACTGTTAGCTGAGTTGGGTTATCACATTATCTTTGATTATTCTGGGTGTACTATTCAGGATCCGAGGATGGGACAGGACCTTGGGATCGGTCCCAGAATAGGGCATATGTTTCCCATGGACAACTTTTGTCTTCCACTTGTTACTCCTATTTCTGTTGCTGCAGCTATTGCAGTTTCTTCTATTCTTTCCCTTGCACTTTGGCATGCCCGACTTGGTTACGCATCTTTCTCTCGGGTACAACACTTGGCTTCTAGAAGTTTGTTAGGTTCAGTGTCTACAGAAAATTTTGATTGTGTTTCATATCAGTTAGAAAAACAACCAGTTTTGCCTTTCAATACTAGTGAATCAATGTCCACTGATATCTTTGACCTAATTCATTTTGATGTCTGAGGGCATTCTTCTATCTCTAGTATTGGTGAATCTTAATATTTTGTTGTCTTTGTTGATGATTATTCTCGCTATAGTTGGATTTTTCATATGAAACATCGTTTTGAATTATTGCAAGTATATTCTAATTTTGCAAAAATGGTTGAAACTCAATTTTCGATCTGATAATGCTCTTGAGTACACTCAATATGTTTTTCAAGCTGTTTTGCATTCCTATGGCACTTTTCATCAACTAACTTGTCTAGGTACCTCTCAGCAAAATGGTAGAGCCGAGCAAAAACTTTATCATATTCTTGACATTGTTCGTGCTCTCATTCTCTCTACCAAATTTCCTGCTCCTTTTTGGGGCAAAATTGCTCTTGATGCTCTTCATGCTATTAATCGTATTCCAAGTCCTGTTATCCAAAATCAAACTCCATATGAGCGCCTTTTTGGGTCACCTCTAGACTATTACCACCTTCGTTCCTTCGATTCTGTTTGTTTCGTTTTTCTTCAACCACATGAGCATAACAAACTTGAGCCTCGGTCAAAGTTTTGTTGTATTCTTGGCTATGGCAAAACTTAAAAGGGGTATCGGTGTTATAATCCTATCTCTCATCATCTTCGTATCTCTCGCAACGCTGTTTTTTGGGAATATCGCTCCTTTGTCAAGCTCTCCCACTTCCATGCCTCTTTATCTTCCTCCTCTGTCTTAGATCTTTTTTTTTTTTTTTTTTTTTTTTTTTTTTTCCAAATGAAGCACATATTCCTTTTGTAGTTGCTCCTAATCCTCCTATAGTTGATCCATTTCCTAGCTCACCCTTTAATGAACAGGTAGAAGATGAACAAGTCGAAGATGAGCTACCCAACCCTGAGCTTGGGTCCCTTACTCCTGCTTTGCCTGAAGATCTTGCACAAGACATTCCACCTCATCACTCAAATTGGGTAAGATCCATTCCTGCACATTTACTTGACGGTCATTATTACACTGCCCTTGCTACATTGCACAAGCCTCACACCTATCATGAGGCTTTCACTAACTCTTTATGACAGATTGCAATGAAAGAGGAACTTGATGCATTATCTAAAAACCATACTTGGGATTTGGTGACTCTCCCCCCTGTGAAATCTGTGGTTGGTTATAAGTGGAACTATAAGATTAAGACTCACTCTAATGGGTTCATTGAGCGCTACAAAGCTCATTTTGTTGCAAAATGTTTTACACAGGAATATGAATTGATTATGATGAGACCTTTGCCCCGATTACATGTATCTCATCTGTTAGTACTCTCTTAGCTATTGCTACTATCAGTAAATATGACCTTTTCAGATGGATGTCAAAAAAGCATTCCTTAATGGAGATTTAAGTGAAGAAGTTTATATGCAACCTCCTCCTAATCTCTCTGTTGAATCAAATAAGGTTTGTCACCTTCGATGTGCACTTTATGGCCTTAAACAAGCTCTACAAGCTTGATATGCCAAATTCAGCTCTACCATTTCTCGCTTGGGTTACATGGCCAGTCATTATGATTTTTCCTTATTTCTTCATCGCATTGACAAAGGCACTATTTTACTTCTCCTATATGTGGATGATATGATCATAACTGGTGATGACCTTAATGGCATTCAAGAACTCAAGGATTTTCTCAGTCAATAGTTTGAGATGAAAGATCTTGGATATCTCAGCTACTTCTTGGATCTTGAAATCACTCATTCTACAAATGGACTTTATATTACTCAAGCCAAGTATGCCTCTAAACTCTTGTCTCAAGTTGGACTTACTGATAGAAAGACTGTTAACACTCCAATTGAGCTTAATGCGCATCTGACTCTCTTAAGGGGGAAACCATTATCTAATCCCTCTCTTTATAGACGCTTGGTTGACAACCTAGTTTATCTCATTGTCACTCATCCAAACATTTCCTATGATGTTCACCAGGTGAGCCAGTATTTGTTTGCTCCATGATCAACTCACTATATTGTTGTTATGCGCATTCTTCAATACCTAAAAGGCATTCTTTTCCATGATCTTTTATACTTTGCTCAGTCTTCTCTTGTTCTCCGTGTATTTTTTTTATACTGATTGGGCAGGAGATCCCACTGATCTCAGGTCCACCACTGGTTATTGCTTTCTTCTTGGTTCCTCTTTGATTTCTTGGCGAAGCAAGAAAAAAACTCATGTGGCTTACTCTAGTATTGAAGTAGAATATCTTGCCCTTGCTGATACCACATCTGAGCTCCTTTGGCTACAATGGCTTCTTAAAGACTTAGGTGTGTCCACATCCTCTACTGCTCCTCTTTGTTGTGACAACTAAAGTTCCATTCATATTGCTCACAATGATGTCTTCACCAAGTCACATCCTAAGGGACGCCTTCATACTTTGGTTGACAACCTCAAATTGGTCTCACATCCACCTTGAGTTTGAGGGGGACTGTTAACGTGTATTAGGGTATGTGGGCTTTAGGCTCACCTTGTTTACTTGTATAGCACACTTACTTGTACTGCACACTCTGCCTCCTATATAAATGCACTCATGTATATTTTATTACTTGAGAAATACTATATATACTTATTCAGTATTTCTAACACTCATAAATTCGAACTCTTGACATCAAAACTTAAAATCAAGTGCTGCTTTTCCCCTCCTTCCCATGCATGTATTGTCCAAAGAAGAGATTCATTAACAAATGACATGGGCAACACCGTAATGATTTTGTAGAGCATCAAATGTGAGACTTGGCCAAATTGAGACTTTTTTACAAACCACTTAATGATTCCATATATTAGATTGTTTAAATGTATGATATAGAATTGGTAAAAAATTTATTTATATATTGTTTAAATGTACGGAAAAAAATTGTTAAAGGTTTTATTTACAATTTTCTTTAAACAAATTAAGGGGAGTTTCAATTTAATTAATTATGTTTCTTTTACTTGAAGATGATTATACATTGTAGAGTATCAAATTGAGACGCAAACATTTTCATATATATTTAATTGTACTTATTTTTAAATGCATTCATGCTTATATAAAAAATTACAAGGCACTATAACATAAAAAATTCTAAACATATTCTGACAACAAAAATGTTCGCTCTCAATAATTTTAATTTTTGTGAGTTTTAATACTTCAATCATCTATAATTTTTAAAATTAATAATTTTTTATAACTGAATTATTGCAAATTATGTAACTTATTGTTATTTCTAAATGCAATAAGAGATGATTGGGAGGTGGGAAAATACTCAATCTCTCAAATATTACGCAAAATTACGTGATAGCTAGTGTTAGAATTCAAAAGGGTAGGAAGGTGTTATGACTTTGAAGCTCTTGAAAATAGGTTTACAATCTCAAATAGGGGTATTTACCAAATCGCAAAAATTGCACTAAAACTGCTCGTAAAATGACATTACTGTATCGCACCACAAGTAACATTGCATCACACGCATGGTCTAGTGCAATTTGCAGTTTTATAATAAGAAAATCGCACAAAGCGCACTGCACCACACCCTTTCTATATATTAATATATTTATTTTTTTAATATTAAATATATTATTAATAGTTTAATAACTCCAGTTTTCAAAAAAAAATAATAATAATAACCCTAACTAGTGTTGATCAGGAAAGTCAGCCAAATATATATATATATATATATAAATAAAAAAAAAATAAAAAAACTAGCTCAATAATTTAAAACTTAGCAAAAAATAAAGGAAAAAATTAATTTTAGGTTGGATAATGAAATGCGATATGGTTATAATTTAGACTAAACCGCAAAACAAAATGCAATGCTAAAAAAAGACCCAAAACCACACCACACGCAAACACCCCTCATCTCAAACATGCAACCTCGCTATGTTATGGTCAAAATAAAAGTCAATCATTTAAGTATTGGTGATCTACCCTAGCCTATCCACAGGTTTGGGCTAAAGCTGCTATCGTGTTTTGACTTTTGAATGATCAAAACCAGAGCTGTCTCTAGATTCGAATACCAGTCAAAAAGAGGTTTTTTTGATAACCCAGTCAAAAAGAGTTACTAGCTATGATATTTATGATGATTCAAATAAGCATAAGCAAGTCTTATCCTTCTCTCTCTTGCTTTTAATGATAGTGTCTCTTTTGGTTACGTCATTTTTGGGTAAAAATGAATGTCAGCAATTTGTTGCTTTATTGTTGTATTACTATTAGTATTACGTTCTTTATGAAAAAAAAAGTATTACGTTATTCCATCAACAAAAAATTGTAAGCCTTTTGTGTAATCTTATTTCAAGAATAATAATTTGATTATTATTTTTCAATATGCTCATGTATATGCATGAATTACAAGCTAGCTAATCATTATATATTATAAGTCAAAATTGTTTAAAACACAATCCTATCACTAGTATTCCCTATACAAGCATTGTTATTATGATGATCATCATCAAAGCGTGATCAATTAATCATAAAAGGAATTAATGTTTTGTGCAAAAGCTCAAGTACGTAACTAGAATTTATGCCAAAAAGACAAAAATAAAAAATAGGGATCGATCAGCCTTTTTTTTTTAGCATGACATCATTAGATAGTGACAATCGGCCATGCATGTTCTTTGACTAAGCTTATTATAGGTATAGAAAGGGATTAAAAGGACGTACTTGTGGTCATTGTCCAGAGCAGACATATAATCAGATAGACACGAATAATCTAATCGTGCCGTGTAATGTCTGAATTTGTCAATTAAATTAACTATTATAACACAATAATACAATATTAATTTTCGTTAAGTTCAAGCAATATTAATGTTCAAGTAGACAAATAATTTTGTCAAAAATTTTTAAAAAATTTGTCAAACATCGTTTAATGCTTGATCTCCAAAAGTCCAAATTCTACTTCAAAAAAAAAAAAAAAGTTTTAATTATTATCAAATGGCTTTGTATTTTGCTAAATTGGTTCTTATATTTAAGTGTACATTAATTGTTTGACATTTTCATTCCGGCTTCTACTACTTATCAGATAGATTAGGCATGGAATTGAGTTTTCTCTGAAAAAGTCCCAGAACAAAAGTTTTGACCCGAAACTAGTTTGTTTTTAGAAAAATATGAGTATTTTCTCGGACATGCATGAACCAAAAATATATACATGCGCTGGTTCTATCTTTTGAACGCACAGATTGCTTGACTAGTAGTGTTACTATGGAATTTGGTATTGGTTTGAATCAATCTTATTTATCTTGACAATTCACAAAGGAAAATTTGGATACTTCATAATGTTTTTTTTTTTTTTTTTTTGGTTACAAACGAATTTCAGCCAAATTTTTTGATATTTTAGAAAGGAAACTCAGAATATTAATCAAAAGTACACCAAATAAGTACTATAATACAACCATATCAGCTTCATAATGAAACTTACCATTTTAGAACTAACAATTATCAAAAGTATATGTCCTATATACACAAGTTATAGCATTAATTACTCAATTAAAAAAAAAAAAAATTTTGAGATGGTTAGAAATATCTACATACTATGCTTGAACCCACGCAACTTGCCCACATGATTAGTGGCGGAGCCAAAAAAAAATTTATTTTTTGGGGGCCATATATATATATATTTTGTGTATATTAAATCTAAAATTGTAATATACAATCAAGGGAGTCAATTTCATACCCAAGGCTATTTCAATTTAGCTAAAAAAACAATATGTTTTAATACTAGTCAATACAGGTGTACCGTTTTGGAATTACCGCTATATAGCATATATATATATATATATTGTAGGGGCGGTTTTTGGAGCCCAGACCCAGCAAGTAAGTGGTTCTGGCCCAAAAATCCCCAGACAATGAATTTGTAGAGAGCAGGTTACAGAACTAGGGCTAGACGAAGTGAATATCAGTTAGATGTATGCCATGCAGCATGTTGAACGTGAGAATATTCCGTTTTAGTTCACAAGATATCGATCCGAGGAGACGTATAAGTACACCTCTTGCTCTGGTTACAGACTACAGAATTCTTTCACCTCTCTCTCTCTCTCTCTCTCTCTCTCTCTCTCTCTTTTTCCTTCATTCTTCGATCCCCTCTTCATGGGGATTTTTCTCTCTTATATAGCCTCCTTAAATTGATAAGGACCTTACACTTGTTAACCATCTGGACCTTCACTTAAGTGCCTGTCCCATCGGACATCTTCCTTATCTTTCTGTGAGTTGCACTGGCCAATGTAACATTGTTCGTCTGTCTTCTCCAAATTAATGCGGCTGAAAAAGTAGTTTTCGTGCATTTGATGCGGCAGTTGTGGCTTCTCCCTGACGTCTTACATTTCCCTCTTTCCTGCTATGTGAGGCTCATCCTACTACCCACGTTCTTCTGGGATGGTTCTTCACTGTGGAAGTGACGCACATTGGGCCCATATTTGTGTGTCCGAGGAGACATTCCTCCTCAGATGTCTTTTAAAACAAATTGGGCTCCACAGGATTAGGTCATGAGCTTTACCTTTGGGTTGTGGTTGGGCTCCGTGCGGGGTTCAAGGCCCATTGTTGACTTTTGGGAATTTTACCCCCACATATATATATATATATATATATATATATATATATATATATATATATATTCAATTAGAAAATCATAATAAATAATTAAGAGTTTTTAAAAATATAAACCCATCATTAATTTTTTTAATGTGAATAAACCCTTAATTACTTCTTCATACTACCTTAATCATATTTATTTATAAAAAACTGTATACATTGACCCATTAATCTAACAAATAAAAATAATAATGAATATAGTTTAAAAACATCACCAAATAAACATGAATTAAAGAATAAAGTATTACATGTACTGGTGTACACTCTAGAACCATAAAATAGAAAGATGAGTTAAAAAGTAAGAATTTTTTTTTTTTTTTTTTGATACGAAAACTAACAATTACTTACACCTATGGTCTACCCATCTTATCTGGCTGACACAAGCAAACAAAAGAAGCAAAGTGACATAAAAAAGTAAGAAATGATTGGAACCAAGACAATGTTTGGGAACGAAAGTTTAAAAGTTAAAGCTTGATAAAAGAAAAAGAAGAAAGAAGTAGCAGCACTAGGAGATCACGAGGAAGACGATCTGTAGTTAATGAAGAAACAGTAATAGTGGTCGACCAAGAAGACACAGTAAACATCGACCAAGAAGAAACAACCATGGTCAATGAACAAGAAACAACAGTGGCATACGAAACACGCTGTTTTTTTCAAAAAATTTTGGGGGTGGGGGGAGGGGTCAAGGCCCCCTTGGGTCCTCACGTGGCTCCGTCACTACACATGATATGGTGGTCAATTACTCTATTTTTTTTTTTTTTTTGAGAAAATTTATATTATTTTTTTTAGAAAGTTTCAACTTATAGCGTTCGCTTTTAATGATAATTTTTTATTATCAGACCAAGACACCAATCAGTTTTTTATGTAGACAGGAATTGAATCTCAGATCTCTTATAGACTTTACCAATTGAACTAACTGAAACCCACATCAATTACTCTATTTAATAGCTTCTGAAATACACAATTAATTTTAACTTCATAAAATTGGGCAACATATTTTGCACCAGCATTTCAATTCTTCAAGGTAAACTAAATAATTGGAATTAGTGTTACGAAACTAAAGAACTCATCTCCATTTTTGCTTTGTTTTGTTTGTTGGACTGACCATATAGAATTGAATTACTGCAACCAAACCAAAGACCAGTTGTGCTCACCAGTCATCAAGGCATGCCCTAAAAGTTAGCCACCTGATTATCAAAATAATGGTGAAACTTATATTACGTATCAAGCATGCAAGCTAATCGAATAATATGAATCAGATATTTTTATTTCATATATCTCTAAGAAATTAATACTATTAGTTCCCTTCACATCTATGATATCTGAGATTAATATTAAATTAACCCTTGATCATTGGATAGGAATGTCAATCATGTAGAGAACTACATTCTTTCAACTATTATTGGCCCTTAAATTATGTTTATTAATAAATATATTTTAATTCTAAACTTGGTACTCTGCTATATATATATATATATATATTTTTTTTTTCGGACAATGCGACCTTTACTTGATTTAATAATCATTTACCATTTTAAATGTTTACAGATAGAACCTTGTAAGATTATTGAAAAAATTACACAGAATTGGTGTCTCCACTCTCCAGCCTTAATCCAAATGGATTAATGCATTATTGTGAACCTTTTTTTTTAAGAAAAATTTCTCAGAAAATTAGCAAATGCAAGAAAATTGGGAGATGGACAGGAATTATTGGTTGTTAAGCGAAATTATTCAAAAACAAATTTTGAATTAGTAGGAGCCGACCAATATTGTTGCCTATTATTCGGTGACCACAACATGGTGGATTAAGGTCTGTCTAATCTCACCTAAATTTGAGTGAATTAATGACCAATTGACTGACTTTTCAATTTGATAAAAAATAAGGGAAAAATAAGTAAAATGAAAATTCCTACTTGCATTTTTTCAATTAGTGTTTACTTTTGGCCCTTTTGGGCTATGAAAGGTTCTTGCATTTAGAGTTAATCAAACAAGTGGTATAGTATACCATATGAATTTTAATTTATGTAGTGAAAAATAGTAGAACTCAAATCTACTTGATTGGACAATATTAAGAATCTGGGGAATTTGTACTTGCATGACTGATTGTTTTGTACTTAATTAAGAATCATAGTTTGTAATTTTCATATGAGTCTAGCTTTCATCATATGTTAGTAATTTTACAATGTACCTAGGCACTACGAATTTTTGATTGATTGAAATAATACACAATAATGAGTAGCTCCGCCTTTTTGAATGCATCATTAGATCACGTGTTTTATATTAATTAAAAATAAAATTCTTTCTGATTTGACAAAGAAATTTGTTATGAAAATGTTGATCTTCTACTTGTAAAGTTTCCTTTCGAAGTGAAAGTTATCATAAGTATATATAGATACAGAGGTTTAGACAAAAATATAAATTACGCCCATTTAAATTTGGTAAATTAAAAAATATTAAAATTTCTTTTTTTTTTTTATAACACAAAAATACAAATTACAATTTATGTCATTGTTAATCCTTTTTAACAGATTTTTTTTTTTTTTTTTTTTTTTTTTTTTTTGTCACTGTTAGTCCTTTCATAACTCCGGTTAACTATTAAAAATAAAATTTTAATAGTAAAAAATATTAAAATTTCTTTTTTTTTATAACACAAAAATACAAATTACAATTTATGTCATTGTTAATCCTTTTTAACAGATTTTTTTTTATTTTTTATTTTTTTAAGGTGACAACAAATGTGAGCTTAAGAACCAAAATGGCAAAAATAAAACTTAAAGGATTAAAATCACACTTAACCAAAATTAAAGAGTCTAATTTATATTTTTACCTAAAAATTATCTTTGAAACAAAAGGACGGTATTTTCTATATCAAATTAAAAAAAAAGTGGGGATTGTAAGTGTTTCATGTGTATTAACCATGAATATTTATATCTTTTGATATAAATGTTTAATTTGTTTTACATAGGTTAGAGAATATGAGAAATTTCTACCACAAATTGTATATATAAAATCAAGGTTTTCAGACCCAGACCGTTCATTGAACCGTAAAAAGGAGAGGTTCAAGGTTTTTGAGGTCGAACCAAGGTTGAACCGGGGTCGAACCGTGATGACATCATAATTAATTTAATAATTAATTAAAGCCTAAATATAGATATTAAATTTATAAAACTAGCAAAATTGACAATATATCTATATATGTGAGGGAAATTTAATGATTTTCAAGCATATATTTAATAATTAAATAAGAAAGTTAATAAAATAAAATAATGACCATGAAAACATTAAAATTTATGATTAATTTTTGAAGTAAATTTGAATATCTTTGAAGGATTTTAATTATAATTTTTTTTTTATTTCTTGTAAGAGATGGATAATTTAATTAAGTAGAATAAAATTGAAAAAAAAAAAAATTGCTAAGGGGTTGGACCGCACGGTTCTCACCGGTTCGTGCGGTCCAACCCTGGTTTTAACGGTTCACGGAACTAACAAAAAGTCCGATTCTTTAGGCTTAAAAACCGGTTTTCATCCCGGTTCCCCGTTTTCACGGTCCGACCTTCCGGTCCGATCCGGTTCTGAAAACGATATATAAAATAAGTTGTAACGAGGTAAGTGATAGAGAAAGAGATATGAACTAAGTTGCTCATTTGAGATGATTCGCGCCATCTTGATACTATTATAAGCACAGAGCGGTTATTAGCATGCCGTTCCTAGGACATAACAAAGCCAACCACAAGTTGCACACCTTGCAAATTTGTAAGGTAGAAACTCCACCAAATTATATAACACCTCCTATACTTAGAAATAGGAAGAATTTTTCTATATTATTTGTTTAATGAGTGGAAGGATATAGGAGAGTATGTGACTATAAAAATGGTTTAAGAAAAGGCATGCTTTTTGAGCGATAAGAAAAGATCACGCGGGTGTGCTATTTTATAAGTTTAGGAAACAAAGAAAGCAAAGCTATACATATATAAATGAGCCACAAGTTTAACTCATACACATTAATAACATAATAAAAGAAAATCAACACTCTTTTAAATAACTGTGTAAAATGATTTGCCGCTATTCTAGCTGTTTCATGACATTGGCATGAGAAACTAGTGAATCCCCACTCTTGTAGGTGTTTTATGTCATCCGGTACAAAACAATATTTAATTTTTATTAAAAGACTTCAACTAATCATTTGTAGGAAAAATATTCTGCTCTAAAAGAGTTTTACTATTGAGAGAGAGATAGAACTAATTTAGTTCGAAACAAAACAAGCTTAGGCAAGCATGTAAGTGTTTCCCATATGATTGATTAATTAAAAGTTCATGACTTGAGTTTCTATTATTTCAATGAGTAAGGTCACTTATAATTGTCCATAAAAGAATAAAATAAAAAAGATAAAGAATATTGCTAGGAAAAGAGAGAAGAGAGCCAACCCATTGATTAGTCTATTCAATCAAAAAGATAATCACATCAGATAGTACTTATCAAGAAAAGAAAGAATAATCGCATCCGAAGATATATCTTTTTAATTTTGATCATTCATATCATCCTGTGGTCCAGCCATATATGCAAGTTGACCATAAACCAAGCATAACATTCTCAATCAAAAATGCTTCAACATAAGTAGGCTGTCCCAATTACCCACGTGATTAGAACTCCAAACATTAAGATTCCGACGCTAAATTTCATTCATACAATATTGCATGCATACAAAATTTAGTCAATATTAGTTAGCTTTTCAAAAACTATTTCAAACCAAAGTACAAACTATTGTAACATTAACGGTATTAGCCGCTCTAATATGTTATTATTTTATAATATGATTCATCCTAATTATGAAAAAAAAAATTAATTATTATAAAAAGTAGAGAAAAATAAGGATTAGAAAAAAAGTTGTGCTTCCCACATTGTTACGGCTCTTATCTTTCCTTCTATATAAGTATCAGTTGGAGGCATGAAGTCCCACACAAATTCCAAACACCCAATCATTATTTGACCCTTGTCTGTCCAACATTTCTTATAGCCCATCGAAAAGGCCAAAAAACATGGCACTTCGAGCTTTGGTTACACTACTCTTTGTGCCTCTTTTTCTGTCTCCAACCATTCATGGCTACTCTCAAGCAGATATTAAAAAATGGTGCAGCCAAACCCCAAACCCTGAGCCATGTGAGTATTTTTTAAGCCATAAACCTAATTACCACAACCCCATAAAGCAAAAGTCCGATTTTTTCACAATCTCAAAGCAGCTTGCACTAGAACGTGCCCTAAAAGCTCAAAGTAACATATTTTCACTAGGGCCCAAGTGCAAAAATGCTCGTGAAAAGGCTGCATGGGCTGATTGCCTTGAGCTTTATGAGAACACCCACCTTAGGCTTAACAAAACCATCGACCCTAATGTCAAGTGCAGCCAAACCGATGCTCAGACATGGCTCAGCACGTCTCTAACCAACCTTGAGACGTGTCGGGCCGGGTTTATTGAACTAGGGGTCCCAGACAATCTCTTGCCCTTGATGTCAAACAATGTTTCGAAGCTAATCAGTAACGCTTTGGCTCTTAACAAAGTTCCATACACTGTACCGAGTTATAAACATGGTTTTCCAACTTGGGTTAAGCCCGGGGACCGGAAACTCTTGCAGTCTTCTTCGGCTCCTAACGCCAATATCGTGGTGGCACAAGATGGTTCGGGAAATTATAAGACGATAAATGAGGCGATAAGTGCAGCAGCATCATCACAGTCAGGAAGTGGGAGGTTTGTGATATACGTGAAGGCTGGGACGTACAACGAAAACGTTGAGATAACATTGAAGAATATTATGTTGGTGGGAGATGGTATAGGAAAAACCATAGTCACTGGGAGCAAAAGTGTTGGTGGAGGTTCTACAACCTTCAATTCAGCCACTATTGGTAAGTAAATTCAATTGACTACTTCTAATAATATGCTAAATTTTGTGCTAAAAAAATTGTAATTAATTGGTTCCCTACAAAATATTACATATATATTTATATGTCTGGTAGATAAGATCGTGGCTTGGACTAAGAAAAGTTAGGTTTAGATATGAGATAAAAGAGATTAAGAAGAGGAAGTATAGAGGTTTGAAAGGATGAAAGCAAGTAATGCAAGAATACCAAGAAACTTCTGACCAGTTGAAAAAAAAACACCTCCTTGCGTATATTGACCTTAGTTGGCTTTTTAGACATGTATGTAAGCTGAGTTATTGAATGGATAACTTAAAAAATTTAGTGAGATTATTCATGAAATTCTAAATTTGAAAGGAGACATATTTCATAATGCACACCATTCATATACCAACCCAAGGCTTGGTTTTGGGTTTTTTTTTTTTTTTTTTTTTTTTTTTTTTTTTTTTTTTTTTTTTATTTTATTCCAGGTCACACATGTAGGTTTAGGTTCGAAGGAAAGAAAAATTTATCTTGCATCCAACGTATGTATTGGATGTCTCATAACATGGGGTTCTCAGGAGTTTGTAATACTCGCATCCAATACATATCTTGGATGGATACTTTCTTAATTTTCAAGAGATTTTAGTTATCAATTATATATTTTAGCCTTCTTTTCAAAATTAAGTAGGATTACTAAGTCATCAATTTTGACAAGATTTTGCCAAAGAAGTTGCGTTTTTTTTCTTTTTCAAATTGGAGCTCAAACAACAACGAATACACGTATTGAATATATAAAATACTTTCTTTCCAAGATTATCAATTATGATTTGGCCTTATTTTTCAAAATTAAGTACGATGACTATAGCAAAATAGTACGACGACTACAGCATCAAATTTGACAAAATTTTGGGGAAAAGTTCTTTTTGTCAAATTGGGTTCTCTTTTTCCATGGAAGTGTTTGCAAGGAATAGGCCTAAAAGGACCATGGTCCAGAATTTCTAGATTAGTGGTATAATATTCTCTCTCTCTTAATTAAGTTATCAAAGACATGAGATTCATTGATTTACAAATTATTCTAATACTGCGTGACGTTAGGCAACTCCACCTAGCTACCCTATTTGATCAAGAACGAAATCCACCTGCACTTCGTTTGCAAACCTTTTTTTTTTTTTTTTGGCTGAGATACACATTGCAAACTTTGGTTTAATACTCAAGGCCTATTCAGTGACCTAGTTAAGTATTTATGACTGATCTTTTTTTATATTTGCATGAAGTAGTTATTTCACAGGTCAAAAATATCATTATCATCTGTGAAACTTGCCGTGTGATATAACGGTGGTCACATCAAAATCCATACGCAATTTTTGCTTCATTATTATTATTATTATTATTATTTTGCTGGAATAATATATATACAAAGTTACTTGTGCAAGTTTCTCTTAAATTAAAGACAGTAGCTTTGCTAATTAATCTAATATATATACTAGTTTTTTTTGGTTTGTATTCTAGTTTTTTTTTTTTTTTTTGGCTAAAATAACTATTCTAATAGTCAAAATACAAGAGATGAATAGATAATATATTAGTATAAATATTTTTTTTAAAAATTAATAGATGAATAGATAATATATACAAGGTTTAAAGCTATTGAGTCACAGAGTTTAAAGGGTAGAAATTAATTCACAGTCTATTGATTTTTAAGTGATCTAGCAAATATTTGAAGACGTATATATCTTTGCATGTCAAGTAGAAAATGACAAGATTAAAGTACCTAGTTTGAGCTTGTCTGTACGCTATGGTACCAACAACCAAACCCTTTGCATCTAAAAAATGTGGACAAGAACCCATTAAAATTCGTACAAGTCGTACAGCATGGCCCACTAGGAGAAAAATTCACGATCTGAATTGTTTATAACTTAAGGTTTTTATTTTATTTTTTGGATAGGTTTTGTTTGCTTAATTAAGTTTCAATCAAAGGTGGCCAACAAGACATTGCTTCTGTATATATAATACTTTTATGCTAATAAGTATTGTCGTATTTAATTACTTGTGGTCCTAACTTGCTAATAATTCAGTACTCTAAAATATTATGTCTTACACCTTATATATACAGTCACAATTTTACTAAAATAATGAATGTTAATCTAGAATTTGACTAAAATATTTTTGACATGAAAATTAAGCTCTTCTTATTTTGAATTTTCAGCTGTTGTGGGAGATGGATTCATTGCTCAAGACATCACTATCAGAAACACTGCCGGCGCAGCAAATCAACAAGCCGTGGCCCTACGGTCTGGGTCTGATCTCTCAGTATTTTATAGATGCAGCTTGGAAGGGTATCAAGACACCCTCTATGTCCATTCCCAAAGGCAATTTTATAGGGAATGTGACATATATGGCACAGTCGATTTTATATTTGGAAATGCCGCGGTTGTTTTACAAAATTGTAACATTTATGCACGTTACCCTCCTAACAAGACCAACACTCTCACTGCCCAAGGTAGGACTGACCCTAATCAAAACACTGGAATTTCCATTCATGATTGTACAGTCAAGGCTGCTTCGGATTTAATGGCGTCTCAAAACTCGGTTATGACATACTTAGGAAGGCCATGGAAGGAGTACTCACGCACGGTTTTTATGAAAACATACTTAGATAACTTGATTGCTCCAACTGGATGGATGGAATGGGATGGAAATTTTGCCCTTAATACCTTATACTATGGGGAGTATGCCAACACGGGGCCAGGCTCATCGACTGCTAATAGGGTTAATTGGCCTGGCTACCATGTCATTACTAGTGCATCTGTAGCTTCACAATATACCGTTGCAAACTTCATCTCCGGCCGTTCATGGTTGCCAGCTACCAACGTGCCTTACACCGCTGACCTTTAATTTTTTCAAGGAAATTGTTATATATATGTCTTCAATTTGTTCAATTGTTTTCAATGACAAATTTGCATTTGAGTTCCTCGTGGTAAAAAATAAGTTGATTGCTGCCAACAACTAAAAAAGATTGCGTAATAGTTGTCATTCTTTGATAAGTTGTAATCAATGATTCAATATAAATAAAATTGATTATGTTTAATATTCTGCACGGAACTTTTTGCTAAGGTTGCTTTGGTTTATAAAATGAGATTTCTACTTTCTATATATGCATAGATAGATAGATAAAAATTTTGAGATGTAAATTTCTCAAAAAGTCACACAGATAATCAAAGTGCTTGTTGAAAAACATGTGTGTGGTGGATTTTCATGTAAGTCAAGGATGAGTTCTGAAAAAAAGTAATGTTCTAATAATTAAAAACAAAGTATTACCTGAATTGTAATTTGACGGTGATCCCTTTTTAATTATTTCAATTTAATTACCCAAATCTAGTGGTCAAGGGATTTTACCCATAGTTAGGCATCGACATGATTCATTGACCAATTAAAAATATGTATGTTTTGTTTCTCATAAAAGAAAAAGTATGCTTTCACTTTTTAAGATTCAAATCTTTGAAAACAAATAGGTAATTAAATCTAGAAGGGATAACATTCAAACTCTTCTGAAAACTACTTGTCAACTTTCTAGAGAGACAGCTGCAACTATTGGTTAACGTCGTAGGAACTGGTTCATATTTCTCAAATTATACGATGAAGTACGAACAGTACTAATATTTTGTTCTATGTATAATCTATGGCCCAATAAAACGATTTGGTGATTTTCTTTATTGGTTTCTAATTATTTGAGACAATTACCAAAAACTAGATCAAATTATTTATATCATATAATATATAATAAAAATTGGGCTTAAAAGTCATAGTTGCGCCAAGTGACTTCATTAAATTGCAGAAATATTTTTTAGATTTTTTAAAATATATATATCTATGTATATATATAATTTTTTTTTTTTTTTTGTTCTTATCTTCTTCTTTTATAATTTCTAAGTTGATAAAAATTTTAATTTGATTACAATCCAAATTCTTCATCTAATCTTTTTATTATTAATTTATCTATAATTTCTAAGTAATTTATTTAATTAGCAATTGGAAATCTACTTCATTTATGAGTTATGAGTTCTAGCATTCTAAGGGATTAGAGCATCTGCACCTAGCATTGTAAATGCCATATGTAAAGAGTATTTAGCATTTTTCCCTCAAAAACCTCCCACATCTAGAATTCTATATACCAAGTATTGCAAAAAAATTTGCAATACTGCTATAGTGCAATTCTAAAGGTAGAATTGCACCGTAGCAGTATTGTAATAAAAAAAAAAAAAAAAAAAAAAAAAAAACCTAATATTTTATTCTACTTTCCCCGAAATTTCTCTCTACTCTCTCTTCCTTCTCTCTTTCTCATCTACTCGCTCCTCTCTTCAGACCCAAACACCATCCTCCTCCCAACATCAACATCACACATCATAGTGGTTCATTTTTTCTGGTAGGTTACAATCTGGTGGGTTCTGTGGTTGTGTTTTTTTTTTTTTTTTTTTTTTCTTGGCTATGGCCGGTGCTTAAAGGAAGAGGTGGGTATGGCTAAAGTGGGTTGTGGGTCGTGGTTCTCTCAAGTCCTGTGTTGTTGGGTTTTGTTGGTTGTCAAAGATCGCCAATGTTTAGGTCTGGTGGTGCTAGGTTTTTGGGTTGCTCAAATTGTTGATGGGTTTGGTGGAGATTGGCGTGGGTCACGGTGAGGTCATGGCAAGGTTTTGCTATGGATCAGCATGGGTCCGATGGGTTTTGCTATGGATTCCAATGGCCATCGCCATGCCTCGAAATCTCGCCCCTCACCAATCTGAGTTTCTGGGCTGTGGGTTGATTTCGTGGGTCTTTGGTTGAATTTGGATTGTGGGTTGTGGATGGTGTTGTGATGGTGTTGATGGTGAGTTTTAGGTGGTGATGCTATTGTGTTTTTTTTTTTGGTTCCTTCGTGGTGATGGGTTTGTGTAATTTTCATTGGTTTTTTAGATGATTTTTGTTGCAAATTTGGTTGGATTTGGGTTGTGGTTATGGTGGCCGGTGGTTATGGTGGCCGGTGATTATGAGTGGATTTGGGATATATTAATATTTGTGAGTTGTTGTGCTGGTGTTGATGGTGGCCGATGGTCATGGTGGCTGGTGTAAATAATGTGTTGTATTGTAAATGATAGTGATTTTGGGATATATTATTTTAATGAGTAGAATAGGAAAATAAAAGTTAGAATGCTGGATGTATTATAAAATGGTATTGTATAATTGATAAAGTGGCTTTTCGAGATGGTAAAATAGGATGGAGTAGAATTTCCTGATGCGAATGCTCTTAGAATTTTGGTTTCACATTAATTGTTCATATCAATGTCAATTTTATATAATTAAAAAAAAATCATAATACACGTATATAACTACTAATTTCAACCTTTAATTTTATTTTTTATTTAAAAAAAAAAAAAAAAAAAAAAAAAAAAAAAAAAAATCATTGATAGACAAAAAATTATAATTATTCTTATCAACTTTCTTTATAAATCTTTGTCAATTTTTTAGATAAATACAAAAAATTACTTCTTGTTATCTTTTGTTTAAGTTACATATGATTCTTAATTAAATCATAGATTGCATAGGCATAACATTAGTAGTTTCACTAAATTGCAGGAATTTTTTCTAAATTGTAGTTGCGCCAAGTGGATTCACTAGATTACAACAATTTTTTTAGATTGAGACAACAACTTATTTGTTCTTATCAATTTATTTAAACAAAGTAACTATCAATGTTTTAAGAAAACGTGCAACATGCATTTTAGATAAAATAACAATAAGTGTGTTACCAAAACATGCAACATGCATATAAATTTCAATTGATAGAGACAACAATTTATTTGTTAATATCAAGTTCTTTGAATAAAGTAACAATCAAGCTTGTCAAGATCGGAATCCTATGTTGGATCGTGGGAGGTAGGTGGGATTGTGGGAGGTAAGATCGAATCGTAGATCGTAAGATCCTACCTATTTTTAGATTTAAAGAAAAAAAAAATTGACGATGACTTTGTATGTTAAATAATCACGTCTATTATGAATTCATCAATAAATAAATAAATAAATAAATATTTGCATCATATGATGTAATCTGCATGCTATACATCGCTACATCTATACTAACGAAACAAATATATTTAAATTTTAACTCAATTTATCTAAAATATTCAATAAATGTTTAATTATCAACCAAGTTCCAATATATTTATCAACGCATATGGAATATATTTTTCAAGTTCTAAGTTCTAAGTTTAAAATCCAAACTCCATTAGCAAATAGAAATTAACTAACTACAATATGAAATCCAAAAGGAAGATGAACATTAAGATGAAGTGAACATTTAATTATTCTCATTCTAAGGTTCTTATAACCACCATCCAAATTAACATCATCCATTTCATTATCTATGTATGTGAGAGTTCCTTTTTCGTGACACTCAAGCCCAAGGATCCCGGGCCTAAATGAAAAGGAGGATTTGGTGAACCGGGCCTTGACTCACCGCAGCTAACGAGCTGTTTAAGAATCAAGTGGGATACAGAGGATCCTCCTGACAATATAAGAAAAACGACAAGCAAGGATATCGAAGAGTGCCAAAGATTAACAGGATAAATTCGAAAGGAAAGAAAATAGGATTAGCAAAGCGATAAGAAATTAATGCTGAGGGGATCCTGGGAAATATGAAGCATGTTTCATTAATATATATTATCTGTTGGATTACAGAAAGCTCACTAGGACGTGATACAAGGTTCAATCAAGCTCAAAAATTACAGTCTTGAATGACTATTTCAGCCTTCAAAACTTGCAAAGTTTGATTCTCGTTGAATCCGAGTATGTGCAATAGTGGCTTTTACAGGATATCGGGAAGCAATATTTGTTTTTCCCTTAGTATTTTCTCTTCTGCACAGATTTTCTGATAGTTTTTTCTAGAGAATTTCTTCTTTCTGGTGTTTCTCTCCTTTTTTCGCTGCCTTTTCTTCACAACCCATCCCCTCCTTTTATAATGAAGTTTTCTGGTCTTCCCGGGGAACCATTGGTTCCCCTGTTTTGCTCTTATGCAAACAGAGCATGTCCTGTTCCCATCGTCTCGGTAAGTCCCTTTTCCGTTTTTTCTCATTCTTTCCTTCTTTCAGCTCTGATTCTTTTGAAAGTTCCTGGTTGGCCATCTTCTTTGGGACATGCTGAGGTATGCCCTTCTCGGCATCCCCATTTCTGGCGTCTTCCACTTTTCCCTTTTCTTTTCTATTTGGGCAGAATTCTGTTCTGTCATTTTGAAAGTCGTTTGTTATCATTCTTCTTCCTTGTCCTGGTTTCCCGAGGCCTTTTCTGTCTGTGCCATGAGAGGTCGCTCGCGCTCTTTTTGCTTTTGTTTCTTGTTTTCTTCTTCTGTCTTTTTCTATCGAGCTGTCCCAGTCTTCCTTTTTTCTTTGTGCCTGAAGGGATCTGCGCCTATTGATGGTTCCTGAGGATCCTTGCTTCTTATACTTTGTCGTGGTCCTCTTTTTTTTGGATGCTTCTTTTTCTGGGCTTCAGGATCCTCTGGGCCTTTCTTTTATTCCCTCATGGGTCTCCTGTATCTATTACTTTGCGCTTAGCTTAAATTTTCCTTTTGGGCTTGACTTATTCTTTTTGGGCTTATTTCACTATGACCCTTTTTTAGACCTCAACAATGTACACATTGTATATTTGTATACTAGAGCTGCAAAAGACATTAAGATAAAGCTTCACACTTAATTGTTCAAGTTATATCACTCAGCAATAATTATAGAGCATGCTCAAAAAAATCAATCAATTAATATATAAGTACAAGCATAACTGATAAAACTATATTTAAATAAAGCATTTCAGTAATAACAAAACACAAATTTATATACTAATCAAACAAATTTAACAACATTATAACTTAAAAGCAGCAAAGCAAACATCAAATTATTCATTTAGAAATGATAAAGAATTTTTCATATTGATTAAAAGTGAACTAGAAACTAGAAAGTATTTGCCTATGTTAATATAATATTTTAGAAAAAACACTTAAAACTTCAACAAAACCAAAAATTTATCCCATTAAGTTAAACCAAAATATGTTGCAGTAGGATTGGTAGGATACTATACGATCCTATACAATCCTATACTATCCTATACTATTCTACAATTTTTACGATCCTAAATGTTTTGGTGAGGTGAAATCATAAAATTGTGTGATTCTACGATTCAAATCACAATTTTGACAACTACGGTAACAATAAGTGTTTTAACTAAGGTTCTCAAGATCAGGATCCTATATAGGATCATGGTAGGTAGGTGAGATTGTGGATCATTGGATCAAATCATGAATTGTAAGACCCTACATAAGATCATAGGATCGGATAGTGACTTTGTATGTTGAATAATCATGTAAATTATGAATTATTCAATAAATAAATAAAAATTTGTATCATATGATGTAATCGGCATGCCATACATTACTACATCTATACTAACAAAACAAATATATTTAAATTTTGATTCAATGTATATAAAAAATTCAATAAATGTTTGTTGAGGTCTAAAAGGATTACAGTGCTCAAGCCCAAAGAAGTGAGCCAAGCCCAAAAGAAAATAAGCCAAGTCCAAGGAAGCAGGTGCAAGGGGACCACGAAAGAAAAAGAAATGGTAGGCCCAAGAGGCTTGAAGCCCAAAAGAAGAAGTATCAAGAAGGAAAAGAAACCCACGGCAAGAGATTAAAGAAAAATAGCCAGGATCCTCAGTAATCACCAAGAGGCACAGATCCTTCCAGCGCATAAGCATAGTCAAAGGAAGATTAAGACAGTTCAAAAGAAAAGGACAAGAAAAGAAAATAAGAAACAGAGTAGAAGCCACAAGTGCCAAAAGACCTAGCAAAAAAAGAAGAAATAACCAGCGATCTCTTATGGCGCAAGTGGGAAGCGTCTCGAGGAACCAAAATGGAGAAGTACGAAAAGGGGAATGGCAACGGGCGACTTTCAAATCGGCAGAATGGGATTCCGCCCGGATGGGAAAAAGGGCAAAAATGGAGAATTGCTAAACAGTGAGATCGAGAAGGGCATACCTCAGCACATCCCGAAGTAGGTAACCAGCCATTGACTTTCAAAGGAATCAAAGCTGAAAAGAGGGAAATAATGAAAAAAACAGGAAATAGAACCTGCCGAGTGATGGGCACGGAACAGGCTCTGTTAACCATAAGACGAAACAGGGGAACCAATGGTTCCCTTGGGATGCCAGAATTTCACTATAAAAGGAGGGGTAGGTTACGAAGAAAAGGCAGAGATTTTTGGGAGGTGAAAAACTATCGATAAAATTCTGTAAAAGAAGAGAAAACTGAGGGAAAGTTAATAATATTGCTTCCCGGTATTCTGTAAAAGCCACTATTGCACATACTCGGATTCAAAGAGAATCAAACTTTACAAGTTTTGAAGGCTGAAATAGCCATTCAAGACTGCAATTTTTGAGCTTGATTGAACCTTGTATCACGTCTTAGTGAGCATTCTATAGCCATAACAAAGAAAATATTAATGAAATATGTCCCACTGATTCAAAGATCCTTATAACATTATTTTGTGCTCCTTTGTTGACCCTATTCTCTGCATTTACCTTGTTGTTTTGATACGTCTTTCAATACGAATATCATTGCTTGTCATTTTACGTGTATTGTAGGAAGCATGCTCTGTGCATTACTTGATTCTTAAACAGCCTGTTAGTTGCGGTAAATCAAGGCCCGGTCCACCAAACCACAACTTATTAGGCCCGGGATCCTTAAGCCTAAGTGTCACAAAAAAAGGCACTCTCACAATGTTTAATTAGCAACCAAGTACCAAAATATTTATCAATGCATATGGAATATATTTTCCAAGTTCTAAGTTCCAAGGTTAAAATCCAATATAAGTTAGCAAACGGAAACTAACTTGCTACAATATGAAATCCAAAGGTGGAAATGTATTATTTATCCCTACATTTTAACCTTATTCTAATTTGGTCCCTAATTTTTAATTTTACTATATAATGCATTTCACTTTGGTCTCTATCATCATCTTACGAATGAAAATAGTCTACGTTGCAGATGGAGTGCACAGTTGGCACACACAACATCTACATAGCCATTAAAATAATAATAAATTTTATTATTTGGCATTTAAATAATGTCATGTCAGCATTTTAAATATTCAGAAAAGCCATGTCATTATTTTTTCTTTTCATTAATTATTTTTCTTAAAAATAAAATTTTAGTTGTTATTTAATTATTTAAATAATAATTATATAATTAAAATAAAATTTTCTTTTATTTTATTTTCATTATTATTTGTTCATTATTTTGTTAGAAGATCATGTTTGTTTATGATCTTTGTGTTCTTCCCTTGACTGTTCATGTTCTTCCCCAAAACTGTTTGTAGGAGGATGAGAAGCCGAGGATAGCGATGAATGAGAGGAGGTCAATGTTAGAAGAATAGACCTTGGAAAGTACTGTCAACAAATCCTTGGGGCAAATATAACAGCTTAACCACAAGCCCAAGGAGACTAGAATACCTAAGGATCCCGAGGATACTGACACGTCCTCGAAAGGGTCAAGGCTCAGTTCTAAAGACCATCAGGCACAAATCGAGGAAAAAAAGGAAGATTTGTCATCAAGCAAGATAAGGAAGAATGCAGATAAAACATCCATCACCTCCGTATTCAATGTTTTGAACCCACTTAGTTAGCCGCATTAATGAAGAAATGACCCCTAAATAATATCATCATAGCTCATAGCTTGGTGTAAAACCCTTCACCCTGATAGATAAATATGGACAAGTATCAAGGAAAATGAATCATAACCCTCTAAATGAAAGGTGAAAATACAACATGGGTGACTATATAAGGCAGAGAGGCCTTTATTAAGAGGGAATGAAGAAAAAAAGAGAATAACTCCACTATAATCTAAAAACAAGCGTAAATCTATATCTCATACCAATCCTAATAGATCACAATTTAAGCAATCTAAGATTACTGTTAATCATTTCCTAGTCTTATACTCATTCTTAGCACTTAACCCTTCATTTCAAGTTTAACTCCCTTACGCAAGGGTAAAGGTTGATCGACATCTCATCTCTATAAATTAATGGTGCAAGATAAAAAGTTAGCCTGTCCTATTTTCTCCCACCACACTCTTCTTGTTCTTCCTCACTTGCCCAGAATTGTTCATGTTCTTCCTTAAATAACTGGTTGTCCAAAAAATTAAAAAATCAATATATTTGTTTCTCTCCTTGCATTTTCTTAGCAACCAAACATGCAAAACACACGTAACAATCTTCAAATTGAGACCAAAACCCAGCAACTACCAAAATACCTAAACACCAAAACATTTCAACCAAAACACCAAAACATCTCTACCGGAACCAACCGACCAAACAACAAACACCAAAACAGCAAAACACACCGCGACCCACTCCAACAACAAACACACCCACCCCACGACCCACCACCGAACACAACCGACCACCGCTTCACAACCACCGACCACCACCACCAATCTTTGTTTCGCAAGGCAAAAATCAGAGAAAGCTATAAGTCAGGCTGAGAGTTTCAGAAGAGATAGACCCACCGTGAGAGAGACACCGATTGTAGCAAGAGAGAGACCCACTGATCTGTAAGAAGAGAGACAGCAATTGTAGGAAGAGAGAGACCAACTGATCCGTAAGAAGAGAGACACTGATCTGAGCGATAGGGAGTTTGAGATGAGAGATCAGGAAGAAGAAAGAAGTAAGAAGTAAGAAGAAAAGAAAGAAAAAAGAAAAGAAATCGGGGAAGAAGAAAGAAGGAAAGCAATAATTAAAAGAAACTAGCACACACACCAACGTAGAGAGATAAAAGGAGTGGGAGTTCTTACTAAAAAAATAATTTAATTCTTTTCTTTTCCTTTTCAAAAAAAATAAGAAGTTTAGAATTTTTATTTTTATTTTTATATAATGTGACTTTTTTTAATTAAATTGCTGTCATATTCTGAAAAAAAAAAAAAAAAAAGGCTTTCGTGGCATTTTTAAAATGTCAAATAATTTTTTTTTTTAAAATGTTATATCTACAATATTTTCACAATATTTTTACAACAAATCATAAATGGCAGGTTGTTACTAGTTGTTATTATTAGAGTAAAAAAGTAATCTCAATGGTAGATTCAAATTTGAACTAATAATAACTAACCATCTATGATTTATTGTAAAATATTGTAAAATAGTACCTCTCTTAAAATAATATTTTTAAAAGAGAAATGTTACGTCTACAATATTTTTACAACAAATCACAGGTGATTAGTTGTTATTGGTTCAAATTTGAACCTAACACTAATATTACTTTTTTGCCCAACAATAACAACCAACAAAAACCTGTCATTTAGGATTTGTTACAAAAAATATTGTGGATATATCATTTCATATTCAATATAGGAATAATTGCAGTAACTGTACATGTGGTTTGATCTAAAATAATTTTATCTACCCGTAATTTAAAAAGTGTCACTATATCCACATGAGGTAAACTTCTTTTATTTTCTGTAACCCAGCTTTGTTTAAAACATGGATAAATATGTAAAAAAGGCATTTCAAGGTAATTAACCCTAATTTTCAAACATTATAATTAGTAGGTTACGTTTTTAAACTATATTTTTTACTAGCATCTCGAGTTTAAGAAACTCGATTTAGGGCCTATAAATCGAGTCTTTGGGACTCGATTTTCATGGGTTGATCACGTCTAATGTAGTATTTTTTCCACGTGGCGTCTACTTGGAAATCAAGTCTCTAAGACTCGATTTCTAACCCAAAAATAATAATTACAAACATTCATACTCAGAAGACCCAAAATGCAGGAACAACAAAAACGCGGAAAGAAAGAAAAAAAGAAAAAGAGAGAGAGAGAGAGAGAAGAAGAAGAAGAAGAAGAAGAAGGAGAAGAAATGGAGATGCAAGCTCAAGCCGACCTAGGCCGCGCAAGACCTAGGTCGCAGTGCGACCTAGGTTGCGCAAGACCCAAGCCTCTCTCATTGCAACCCATGTTTTTTTTTTTTTTTTCCTTTGATGAACACATATTTTCAAAATTGCTGTTGTCGTTGTGGTTTTCTTTGTTGTTAAGGTGAGAAGGTGTAAAGTGTAAAAGCCAAAATCTTTTCTTTTTACTATAAATGTAATATAGATTTGCAAGTGGACACCACGTGGAAAAAACTCAAACCCGATCAAAACATGAAAACCGACCCTCAAAGACTCGATTTATAGTCCAAAATCGAGTCTCTTAGCCTCGAGATGCTAGTAAAAAATATAGTTTAAAAACATAGCCTACTAATTATAATGTTTGAAATACATACACCCACAAAAATAAAATCCAAAACAATCTCCACAATTTTATAGCTAAAGCACCCTTTCTACAAATTTTTATATTGGGATAATTACATTTTGCCCACCTGTGGTTTGCCTCTAATTCTATGTGCCCACCTATGGTTTAAATTTTGACACTTTGTCCACTTGTGATTCTCACCGTTATCTAGCCGTAACCCACCTCTCCCATTTCCATTACTCTAACACAGAAAAGGTAAAAAAAGAACCCCACATGGATCAAAATTCACTCTCTCCCAAAACTCACTCACTCCCATCCAACCCAACGAAGATCCACAACAAAATCCACATAGTTCGGAGATGCAAGCACATGGGACGTAAGTACTAACAAATCAAGATCCTCATAAGCAAGGTACCCATTGAGATATACATTGAAGTATAGCAAGTTAAGTGCATGACTAACAATATCACAGAAATGCAATCGAACCAAGTATTGAGCACCACCTGAACCCACTAGAGAATTCCAAGTGATGTTAAACCCTAAATCCAAATTTGTGTTTTCCCTATTCATTTCTTGGGCTGTCATATACACAGCATCAGGCCCAATCTCTTGACTTGCACCTCCAGGTTTTTTTTTTTGAAATTTAAATTTCAAACCCTCTAATTTTGATGAGAAAAATCACTTCAAATGCATCTAAATTGTATATGAAGGTTAATAATTTGAATTTAAACTTCTTCAAATTAAAACTGACGCCGTACATCCTCATCATCATCTTCTTCTTCTCCTTCTCTGTTCTTCAAATCCTGGCCATCGGTAATTTGTTGACTTTTGGTGGGGTTCTGATCAGACAGAAGGAGGTCGCGATTGAAGACCAGGAAAACCGGACTGCTCTGACCATCCAACATGACCACATCGTCCTCGGCTTTACAAACGGACACGAACTCGAACTCCTCGTTTTCCTCGAACACTTCCTCATCATCATAATCATGATGATCAAACTTGGGAAACGTAAAATGAAAAACTGAGCAAGGTCGAGGTTATTGTCAGAATTTGGTTTCGCTTTGATTCACAAAATATAGATCTTGTCAAACATCACACCAATTGTAGTCTTTCAAGATTGGAGGTACCTATCTATCCATATACATTACATTTCTTTCATTTATTTTATTTTTGGGTCAGTTTCTTACTTATTGGTTATTTTTGGCTTAAATTAAAAACCACTTCAAATGGTTTGTAAATTGTGCAGGAGGATTAGTAACTTGAAGTTTCTTTTTTTTTATTTTTTGTGGGTATTTTCTTAAATTAGAAAATAAATTTGAAATTCAGAAATTTGGATGTTTTTTCATTTCTAGGTCTGATTCTCACTTGCTGGTTTTTTTTTTTCTTTTTTTCTTGGATTTAATTTGGTTTTGTTGCTTCAGATTTACTAAGTTGTTTGAAGAAGCACTTGACACGTAATAGCATTGCATTACATTGTGTAGGATCTTCGTTGGGTTGGATGGGAGTGAGTGAGTTTTGGGAGAGAGTGAGTTTTGATCCGTGTGGAGTTCTGTTTTTTATCTTTTCTGTGTTAGAGTAACAAAAATTGGAGAGGTGGGTTACGGCTGGGTAACAGTGAGAATCACAGATGGGTAAAGTGTCAAAATTTAAACTACAGGTGGACACATAGAATTAAAGGCAAACCACAGGTGGACAAAGTGTAATTATCCCTTTTATATTTGTTACTTGCCAACCCACTTTCCACCAATATTTGTTTCTCTTTTTTTCTCTCTGCCACTGTCACTCGCCTCCCTCTATCATACGAAAAAGTCCAAAACTCTCTAATCTTCTCTCTCATGGAAATTTTCATTGAGCAAGAATTTCATTGGTTTGCTCATTTGAATTTTCATTGATCTAGGTTTGTGTTTGGAACTTTGGATTAGGGTTTTGTTTGATCCAGGAGGTTTAAAATTAAGCCGAATCTAGAGGAAAAGGAGCAGATCCATAAAATTAAAAGAGCGTAAAAATCTTGAGAAGGTTTGTGTGTATTTGGTTCTTGCCTCTTGGTGACAAGATGTTGAGGTTAAGGACCCGGTGAAAATCCCCACCAGCCACCAAGGATCTGCACAGGTTGATTGGGTTGTGGATTTCCGTTTTATTTTTTCCTAAATCATGTGGTGTTTTTGTTTGGCTTCGTTTACTATGGCCGAAATATCCTTCCCCTTTGGTTTGGTTTTAGTTGGTTAATTTGGTAGTTGAATCTTAAAGCTTGTTAATTCTAGAATGAATGTGTTATGAGGAATTTTGGATGAACCATTCGATGTCGTTTCTCTTCAATTTTTTGCAAATAGCATTTTTTTTTCTCGTATTTTTACTTTTTTTTTTGTGTTGGGAGGAGAGAGACATACAAGAAAAGCAAAATGATTTAGGCCAAATCACAATTATATCTTAAAGCTTGTTAATGGGTTACGGAAACAAACGGAGTTTACTTATATGTGTATTAAATTTGATTCAATGGTATGGATCACACAAATTTACTTGCGTATGTGTTTAAAGCTTACACTCATTTGCAGAACCCTTTCCCTGACAATTCAAAAACTTTTGGATTTGAAGTTCTTGTATGAGCCTCGTTAAAGAATGGGCTTGTCACCTACAATATTAAAATATTTAAACTGAAGCTCAATGCTTTGAGTGTTTGGGAATACTAAGAGCATCTCCAACAGCCTATGGATAGCCAAAATTTTAAGAGTGAAACCAGAAAAAACAAGGAAAGAGGGCTCCAACAGCCTCTCTAAAACTCAAATTTTTTTTTGCTAATGAATAGTAGCTCATCAAACCATTCTTCAAATCTTTTTTTCTATTATAATAATTAGGTGTTGAATAAAAAAATGTTGGAAGATGTGTAGTTGTTAAAAAAATAATAAATAATGAATGAAGAAATAATATTTAAATGAGATAGAGAATGAGACAGAGAGTTTATTGGAAAGTGTATTTGAAAAAGTGGGTAGATAAAGGTAAAAGTCATTGTTCATTCTCCAAACAGTACAAAAATTTGCTGATTCTGCTAGAGATGCTCTAATATCTGCAATGGTATAATTATAACTTCGTTTGCAATTTGCATCTCAGAAAAGTCGAATTCTGAAAAAGGGATTGTTGATTTTTTTTGACACTAGGTTTGTATCTCATAATGAATGAGTACAATACAAAAGGGCAGTGGAAATTGTTAAATATGCTTAAGAAATATATGGAGTTTCTCAAACAATTTTACAATCTTCTTTTCTTTTCCACGTTCTAGAAAATATCTCTACAAAATAATACTAAAGATAGGATTTAGGTCATTATAGCCCAATGGTAGCGACACTTTTTGTAGTGCTTGATGTTTAAGATTCAAACTCTACCTCTCTTTTACCCTCCCCACTATTTATCTAAAAAATAATATAGAAAAATTAAATATATTAAAGATAAGGGTTGGCCCAGTTGGGAGTATCATTTTTACTCATGACTCAAATTAACAATACTTTGTTCACTTTATTTATTAACAAAAATCATTTCACATGAAGCCCAATTGTTATATAACAAACAAAATATAATAGAAACTGCGAAGAGAGTGAAATCAAAGAAAACACACTTTCATTGTTATTACAAAATATTAGTAAAAAAAAAAAACATTATCATTATAGATATTTTTGAGGTCTAAAAAATTACAATATTGTACCAAGGCTCAAAACAGCACAAAGGATTGCACTATAGAGAAAAAAAAAAAAAAAAAAAAAAAAAAAAAAAAAAAAAAAAAAAAAGAGAGAGAGTAAAGTATTTGGGCCTTTAATAAAGAAAATGGGGGAGAAGCCCAAACCCATTAAGGATCATAAGGAGAAACCCAAATCTATGAATGGGTAAGTTTCAGATCTCATGAGACAAAGGGAAGAAGAAAGCCTAGCCCACCAAAGACAAAAATCGCTGGGGAGCCTAGGGAAAGAACTGGGCCAGGATACCTGAGGATTCCTAGGAGCCTGGTGTAGAAAGGCAAAATTCCCGACCTATCACAAGCTGACACGTCACATTACCAAGTCCACAAAATACAGCCAATTACAAAGTACCATGTATTACTGTTAGGTTTTGCTATCACTATTCAGAAGCCAACAGAAATTTGCCAAGTGTCATGTAAAAACCAATCACGCATCAGCGTACGTGTAAGCGATGACACAAGCAGCCTTGCACGTGTAAGCGATGACACAAGCAGTCCAGCACGTGTAAGCGATAACATAAGCAGACCAATCAGGCTATGACATGTGTCACCAATCGGACTCCACCACGTGTTGCTCACCCATCTCCAAACTCCTATAAATAGAAGCCTTCCTAAGATATGTAAGAGGACCAAGATTCAGAAATGAAAAAACTCTGCAAGAATCAAGCCTCAAAGCCTTCAAGAACTTCAACCCCAAAATCGGAGAACATTCGAAGCAGAATCATCCAAACCATCTGCCTAGATCCTAAAGTTTGCGGGAATCAAGCTCAAAGGTCCGAAAACATCAACAAGTCACAAATCAGTGAAACTTTACGAATTCAAGCCTCCAAAGCCCGGAAGAACTTCCACCACAAACCTTCAAATACAAAGAATATTCGAAGAGGAATCATCCAAATCATCTTCTTAGATCTCAAAGTTCACTGGAATCAAGCTCAAAAGCCTCCAAAAACCTCAAGAAATCACAAATCAGTGAAGCTCAACGGATTCAAGCCTCTAAAACCCCAAAGAAATTCCACCACAAACCTTCGAAAACGAAGAACACACGAAGAACGTGAAGAACAAAGGATTTCCAACAAGCTCATAACCAAATATTCATTGTAATTCTGTTTCAGCAATCTTCGATCCATCCCTCAACCAAATTGAAGGATATCTTGTGTTTAAATCAAAATCACATTACTACAAATCCAATCAACAAGTCTTTTAAGGAGATCAAATCAGAGGATAACTCTTTTGTAATTACAGAGAATTGTACCACAAGATCATCAATACAAATTCGCATTTGTGAAACTATTTTACTTGTTTGACTCATTTTGAACCGAGAAATTTAGTCGTCCCCACCTAGGATCCTCAGACATGCAGCAAAGCCAAGGTGGATTAAGACAATTCAAGGGGGGGTGTCGAAAAACACAAGGAACAAGAACAGACATGTCCCTATCAGCCACCCAATGATGCAGAAAAGAAGTTAGAGGACCTAGGAACTAGTAACTCATGAACAAGAGCCTTGGTACCTCGGGGAACCCATGAAGAAGAACCAGAAAGGGAGGAGACTTGCGATCTTTCGGCCTAGCAGAAAAGGAATCAGCTTGTAGGGAATTAACATGAAATTCTCAAACTGTGAGAAACAAAAATTAGAGAAAACACACACTAAAGAAAAAACAATCACACGCACAAGATAATATTTACATGGTTTGGCAATTTGCTTATGTTCACGGAGTTATAGGGATTTCATTATTATTAGGAAAAAATACAAAGTGCAGTCGTACAGTTTTTCTCTCTCTCAAAAACTACAACAACAAACCCTAATCATCAAAACAACGTTTTCTACATCTTACGCATAGGATTCAGAATGGGCTACAAAACAGGCCAAAATTTTTTCCAGGGGCATGGACTAAGCCATAGAAAATCTCCCATTAAAAACCACGCAACATTATTTGAGTTAGGTCAGGTCGTTAACCGGATCAAATATAACTAGGCTCCACAAAAGCCCAACAAATCTCCCACTTGGAGACTAGTTCAATCACCAACATCAACCACAATCCTCTAAAAACAATCCCTTATCTCTACAACTCATCCTCCTATCCTCAAGCTAAAAGTTCAACTGAAGCTGCAAACAACTTTAGCTTCTCAATAGTGACACCCTTAGTCAACATATCTGCCAGGTTCTTAGATCCATAAATCTTCTCAAGTATTACCAGCTTATCTTCAACAAGGTAACAGATAAAGTGGAATTTTGTTTGTATATGCTTCGACTTTGAATGAAAAGCCGAATTTTTGGCAAGAAAAATTGCACTCTGACTGTCACTGTGTAGAGTGCTCATCTCCTACTTCTTACCCAATTCATCTAACAAGCCATATAGCCAAATCATCTCATTTCCAGTTTCAATTGTTGCAACATACTCAACTTCTGTAGTAGACAAAGTAAAAATATTTTGTAGATTTGAAACCCAAGATATAGCTGTACCACCCAAAGTAAAAACAAACCCAATAGTACTCTTTCTACTATCAATATCACCAGTAAAATCAGCATCTACATAACCTTGCAGTTTCAAACTTGCACCTGTGAAGCAAAGACATGTATTTGATGAATCCCTCAAATATCTCAAAATCTACTTGATTGCCTCCTAATGCTACTTTCCAGGCCTACTCATGAATTTGCTCACAACTCCTATTGCATGTGCAATGTTTGGACTTGTACACACCATAGCATACATCAAGATACCAATAGTTGAGGCATAGGGCACCTTGTTTATATGGTCCCTTTCTTCTTCTATTTTCGACGACTGTTCTTTACTTAGTTTGAAATGACTACTCAAGGGTGTGCTCACTGGTTTAGTTTCATTCATATTGAACCTACCGAGAACTTTCTTCACATACTTTGACTGTGAAAGTTTCAATGTACCATTAGTCTTGTCTCTAATGATTCTCATACTAAGGATTTGCTTTGTAACTCCCAAATCCTTCATTGCAAACTGTTTTGACAATTGCTTCTTTAGATCATTAATCTCTTCAATGCTAGACCCTACAATGAGCGTATCATCCACATACAACAGTAAAATGATATAAGAATTGTCAAAGAACTTAACATTGCAACAGTGATCAACTTCACATCTCTTGAACCCAATTCTATGCATAAAACTGTCAAATTTCTTGTACTACTGTCTTAGAGCTTGTTTTAGGCCATATAAGCTCTTTCTCAGTTTGTAGACTAGATTCTCTTGTCCCTGGACAATGAACCCTTTCGGCTGAATCATTTAAATGTCTTCTTCCAAGTCACCATGAAGGAATGCTGTTTTCACATCTAATTGCTCAAGATGTAAGTTTTCTATAGCCACCATTCCCAATACCAGTCTAATGGTTGACATCTTCACAACTGGAGAAAATATCACTGAGTAGTCAATGTCTTTCTTCTACTGGAACCCTTTGACAAATAGTCTGGCCTTGTAATGCTTGCTACCATCATACTCATTTTTTATTCTGTATATCCACTTGTTGTGCAAAGCCTTCTTTCTTACTGGCAATTCAGTCAATTCCCATGTCTGATTCTCTAACAAGGAATCAATTTCATCATTCATGGCTAACTCCCACTTGCTTGAATTTTCATCTTGTAAGGCTTCTTCCTAACACTCTGGTTCACCACCATTAGTCAACAAGAGATAATTTAGAGTGGATGAATAACGCTATGGAGGTCTAATGGTCCTGGAAGATCTACGGATTTCAGCTACAGGTGTACTCTGATCTACCGTGAATCTACATTCTCCTTATCTTCTTCACCCCTTTTCTGAACAGTACTTTCAATCAATTCATCTAAGTTGACAAACTCAGATTTCTTTTGATCTATCTCTATAACATCTAACACTACAGTTGACCTGTCCTTGTATATAACCTATTCATTAAATATCACATTTCTACTTCTGATGATTTTCCTGTTTTGTTCATCCCAAAACCTATAGCCAAATTTCTCATCACCATAGCCAATGAAAAAACATATTTTAGACTTTGCATCAAGTTTACTACGAGCATCAGAATCAATATGAACATAAGAAACATAACAAAAAACTTTTAAATGTGAAAAATTTATCTCTTTACCGCTCCAAACCTCCTCAGGAAGTTTGAACTCCATAGGAATTGATGGTCCTCAGTTTATCAGGTAAGCTGCAGTGCTAACAGCATCAACCCAGAAAATTTTTAGTAGTCCAGTATGCAATCTCATACTCCTAGCACGCTTATTGAGAGTTTCGTTCATGCGCTCAGCCACACCATTCTACTGTGGTGTCTTAGGAATGGTCTTCTCTATCCCAATTCCTTGTGCAGCACAATATTCACTAAACCCTTCATCTATGTACTCTCCTCCATTATCTGACCTTAAACATTTTACTTTCAAATATATTTCTGTCTCAACCATAGCCTTCCGCTTCTTAAATGTTTCAAATACATCAGATTTATTTCTCAGAAAATAAACTCATACCTTTCTGCTTAAGTTATCAATGAAAGTGATGTAGTACCTTGAATCTCCAAAGGATGCAACCAGAGAAGGTCCCACAAATTAGTGTGTACTAACTCCAATTTTTCAGCTTTCGTTGTCTTGCCAGTTTCAAGAAACTCACATTTTTCTGCTTTTCTAAGATGCAACTTTCACACATGTCAAAGTCAATGGACTTCAATTTTGGTAGTTTTCCTCTTAACAACAACATCTTTATCCCTTTCTCATTCATATGACCAAGTCTGCAGTGTCATAAGCTTGTATTAGTACTTGCTTCAGCAATTGTAATTGTGTCTCTTGGACTTAAGGTCATATATAGAGTACCTGTTTTCTTTCCACGAGCCAATACACTGGCTCCCTTTGTAACCTTCCAAGTATCACCAACAAATAATATTGCATGCCCTTCATCATCAAGTTGTCCAACAGAAATTAGATTCCTCTTCAGGTCAGGAGTTTGTTCTACATCTTGTGCATAGAATTCACAATGGGCTATAAAACAGGCAAAAAAATTTTCTCGAGGGCATGGACTATGCCTTAGAAAATCTTTCATTAAAAATTACACAACATTATTCGGGCTGGATCAGGTCGTTAATTGGATCAAACATAACTAGGCTCCACAAAAGCCCAACATCAGCTCACTTAGGAAAAATGACAAAAGGGAAGACAGCCAAAAGGTGGGTTTGAAAAAAGTGGAACCTAGAAACCTTGGAGAAAGAAAGAACAGGAAACCAGCCTTTTAAGACCCCCAAGAACGGAAAGTCAGTAAAAGGTTTTTAAAGAAGTGATCCCAAAAGAAGAAAATAATGAGAAATGAGGAAAGGACTAGCCACCGATGATGCTGGCACAATAGTGGCCCTGGTACCCAGGGGAGCAAATGAAGGGAATCAGTGGTATCCTGGAAATCCTGTGATGGCACTATAAGAAGGGCAGTAACTAACAGTGAAAGGGCATTCAGCAATAATGAATTAGAGTAAAATCATTGAAAAAACTCTGTTAGAATTCAAAAAAAGAGAGAAAAGAGAGGGAGAACATACTTGGATTCAAACTTTGCAAGTCTTAGAGGCCTAAAGAGTCAACTAAGTCTATGATTTTTGAACTTATTTGGACCTTGTAACACGTTCCAGTGAGCATAGTGTATTACACAATTAAGAAACTAATGGTATATTTTGCATTGTTTTAAGGATCCTTAACGCTTTATTTTGGGTCGTTCTTTACCACTTCATTCCTTTGATGTTTCTTGTTGTTCAATGCATATATTTCTTGTTTGTTAGCATGTATGTGTTGTAGGATTCGTGCTTTGTGCGCTATCTGGCTAGAAATCAACCTAATTAGCTGCGGTGAACCAAGCCTAATCCCATAAAACAACAAGTAAAGGGTCCAAGATCCTTATTTCTACTTGGGTCTAGGTATTGTCCAAAAAAGGACTCACACAAATATCCAACCCAACACTTTGTGCTACACCAAGAACAACCTCTTATCAATAGCCTTTGATGTAGAACTCCTTGTAGAAGTACACCCTCCAGACCCACAGACCACCAATCATCGCCAAAAAGGTTTTGTTGTACACCATCCTTTCATCTTTTAGTTTTCATAGTGCAATTTTGTTTTGGTTTTGATAGGTAGGGTGGAAGAAATGATTTTCAATGGTCAAGTTTATATAGGCTTTAGGGATTGTAAGAAAATCTATGTCACGTTAATTTTATGATGCTACCTAAGGAAAGTAAAACAATTCCTTCCATATTGTTTTTCCTAAAAAAAAAAGCTGGGCATTGTGTCATGAACATCTTTTGTGAAAATATCAAGTCTTCCATTGAAGCAGTGATGGAACTAAGTTAGGGTTAAGGAGGGCCATGGCCCCCCAATTTTTTTTAAAAAAAAATTATTAGTATATATATATATATATATATATATATATAAACGTTGAAAATTGAAAATTTTCCCAAAATATTTATTATTGGCCCTCCTCCTCTACCAAAATTTACAAATTGACCAACCCTTTTACTTGTTGTCCTAATAATAACAAAAAAAAAACCTTTGGACCAACCAAAAGTACCCACAAAACATATCACATTTCCAATCTAAACAAACCCAATTGTCCCAAAAATAACAAGAATAACCTTTAAACAAACCAAAATTATCAAAAAAATTAAGCAACAATCCAATCTAAATAAAAAAGACACACAAAACAACTACAAATCTAAAATCACAAAACAAAAATCCCCAATTTTTAGCCACTTACCACTTAGTGTTGGTCTTGACTCGAACTACAGCATTAATTGCCCAGCGGTGGTATGTTGGCTCTCTCTCTTTCTCTCTCTCTCTCTCTCACTCTCTCTCTACTGTACTTTTTTTTTTCTTCGTTTAAAACTTAGACTGTGAAACAGATGAATAATTTGTGCATGGTGGTGGACTGGTGTAAACCAAGTCAAAGTGTCAATACAAAGTGACTATTGTGTGTGTGGCCATTCATTAATCTCAGTGAGTTGGGGTGCAACGTGTGTGGCTATATATATATAAATATATATATATATATATTATTTATTTATTTATTTGTAGTTTAAGGAAATATAAACTTGCTATAGTAGCCGCGTTAACTAATTTAGAGTGTTGTGTTAATAAAGTAGTGTTAATTTATTTGGGCTTTTGGGGCCCCTAGCCTTTGTGAAATTAAATAGTTGTGTTAATAAATTAGTACTAAGCAACTAAGGTGAGTGAGTGAAATATGTTTATTATTATTTATTATTGTGAATCTGTGATATTAGGGAACTTAATGGACATAATCTAAGTAAGAACAGTATTTAAGTTTTGTCTTTTATATATACATAGTCACGCTATGAATACTATAAATTTTAGCAAATAAATGTTACAAACTATGTTATCAATCACAAAATAGTAATTAACATATTTGTTTGTTTTTGTTGAAGTAGAACCAATCACATTTATTACTGCATTAATATATGTTTTTTTGATGAACTGCTATATTAGTATATGTTATGAATACAATATACCTTTTCTTTTATCCTTTTTTTCCCCTATATATTCTATTTAATTTTTGACTGAATAAAATTATGAGATATGAAAATAATGAAATATCTGAAAATATTAAACAAATAGTGGAATGCAACATCCAAAACATTAGGTTTTTATAAGATAAAGTATTGTGTCTTTATTCATTAAAAAAAAAGTTTCATGTCCTTACAAATCAAGAACCTATTAGAATTGTAATCAAAACAACATAATTATTCAAATAGGTTCAAACCTCGTAATTAATTCATTTGGAGATTTTCATTGATTTTGTGATCAAAATTTAGTGCACAAAAAATCCTAGGTGATTTGTGATTTAAAGAACACTGAGTTCTATCTTTTTAGATGATGTAGTTTTAAGGTATTACAAAATGATAATTTTCTATCCTCTCTTTCATTAATATTAAATATATGCTAACTTAGATTTTCGTGGGAAAAATAAAATTGGTTATACTTTGGCCCCCCTAGGTTTAAATCCTAGTTCCGTCTCTGCATTGAAGTTAAGTTCCACAAACAACGAATTGAATACCCCAAATTGATCCGATGATAAAGAGCTATCATTAAGAGCGGACACCATAGGTTGAAACTCTTTCAAAAAAAAAAAAACCCAAATTGGATTTCCAAATTAAAAAATGGACAAAGTTTAGCTACAAAATTAGTTGTAGTCTTATGCTACAAACTTACTTAATATCTTTTTATTGGATGTGAATTTTGACAAATCCACCATTGGATTATATCTTCTTCTTATATCCTCCATGTTTGCAAAATTTCAAGAAAATTAGAGATTAATAGCTATGCCATCAACAAATTTTTTAAATTGTAAGTTTTTGTAATTTAAAATTATGCACAAAATATAAGCTTATAGATCATATAGTAAATGATATCTGATTGACATAAAATTTAACATGTATATTAAGGGCGTAAAGAACATGCAATTCAACGGTTAGATTTTCAAAATATGTTATAGTATTTATTTTATTGAGTGAGTTTATAACCTTAAGCTACAACCAATTTTGTAGCTAAACTTTGTCCATATTGGTACATTTTCTTATTCTCTTTGAATTGAATTAATGAAGGAAAATGGTTTTTTATTTTTTTTTTAAATTGAGTTTTAACGGTATATAAAAATGCTTATATTGTAAAAATTAAATTACTATTTTCAGTATATTTTCTTTTTTATTAGAATCCTTAAGTTATTAGAAACGTTTTATTTATATTTTCAAATTTTAAAATGTTTCATTTAAACCTCAAGTTTTCCAAATAATAATAATAATAATAATTCATTAAAAATTTCTATCACATTTTTTTTTCCATTAATACCATCAAACATTATGTGCAAAGTTGCTTTAATTTATTTTTATTTTACAAAATTTGAGGTTTAAATGAATTTACCCAAAACTCTAAGATTTAAATAAAACTATCTTAAACTATGAGATTGAAATGAAACTCTTTTAGAAATTTTGAAGTTTAAATGAAACATTTTGAAATTTCAAGACTAAGGTGCAGTTTGGATAGTTGAAACGTAGCGCATTTTGTGTCTGTAGTTTTTTTTTTTTTTTTTTTTTTTAAGCAGTGATTGTTGACTTTTCTCGTGAATAGTGCACACTAATGGGTCTCGTGCACTATTTACGAGATCCACAAACTTCACTTTTCAGCAATTTTTTTTCATTAAAAATAGGTCTCACGGTACTATTCACACATTTAAAAATTATTTTACTACAGTGTTTTCTATTTTCAATTTTCAACTGTATCCAAATGACCCTAAATGAAACGTACTCATCAAAAATCTAAGATTTAAAAATTAATTTGCCCTTTTTTAAAAATAAATGAAACAAAACTATAAAAATCTATGTAGAGGTTTTTAGTAGAAGTTGTTTTATGTAACTTCCTTTTAAGTATAATTAATTAATCTTTCATGGGAGGGAGCTTATATTAAAATACATAATTCGTGGTCTATTGCTATAAAAAATGATATACATTTTTATTTATTTTTTATTTTGTGATCTCAACTTACCATGTGCGAGATTGTAGTGATGTTATGTAAGGGATGGAATCTCACCAACGTGAATCATTCTGTTGCGTTCTATTATATTGAGCACTCATATTGGTGTGGGTATAATAGAATAATGTTTCAAATTTACATATTTAAGCTAAAATACTACCCACATAAATCAATCTATAAATGTGTAAATTTATATTGTTACTGTAGTAATTGTGTATATTTATATAATTATTATTCACATGCAAAAATTTTTAAGAATATTTCTTTATATATATGTGTGTGTTTATACACACATAAAGAGAGAGAATAATAAATAATTGGTAAATAAATAATATTTTAATGAAATGTAGTAAAATAATTAATTAATTTGATATGGGTGTTTTTAAATGGAGGTTATGTAAAAAAATTAAAAAAAAAATGACTAAGCTCTTATGTAAAAATAAACAAATATTTATGCACAAGCTGATACGTGACTGCCCTAAATTATGACTCAAGTCTTACTTATAGAATCTTATCAAAAAAATCTTACTCATAGAAAACAAAATTAATTAATTAATTAATAAGAGAACCAAATGGCTTTTCATAATTCACAAAGATAATTAATCTGTGACCTGTCCGATTGTAATATGTGTATTTTAATGGTCTGCAAAAGTTACTGCTCATTTGCAGGACTCGTTCCCTGAGACTACAAAAGCTATTGGATTTGAAGTTCAAATTAAACTTTAGAAATTGAAAAAAGGAGTATTTTTTAAACCAATTTTACAATCTTTTTTTTCTTTTTCGTGTTTTGGAAGAAGCCTCTACAACAAAATAGCATGAAACAGTACTCTGGGAGAAGCAAACTATAACACTGCAAATGAGGCTATCATTTTACTCATGAAAGAGATACAATTCAAAATAAAAACACATAATTCAACTTATTAATAAAATCATTTCCCCGAGAAACCCAATCATTACTTGAAAAACAAAATTAATCGAAAAGAGAGAATGAAGGGCATGTACTTTTATTATTCTTATTAAAGTAAATAACAAAAAGAAAAAAAGATTATTATAAATCTCGAACCCAAAACTTCAAGATATACCAATAACAACCTCCTTTCATTATATATGTTTAATTATAACTTTGTGTGTATATATATATTCTTAATTTATAGGGCTATATTATTAGAAGTACCGAATATCTTAATCCTCACGTGTGAGCTCATAACTAATTTTTACTTCACATGTGAGCATCTATCACATTGACCTAACTTACCTTAACATATAAATCTTTTTATAAAATTATGAATAAACTACTCTCTTAAAAAAAAAAAAAAAAAAAAAAAAAAAAAAAAAACCTTATACATTTACTTGATATAGGACTCAATCCTTATATGTATGTAAGACGGTAAGAGTAAGAGGCACCCCTTAATTATAAGATTTTTTTTTTTTTTTTTTTTGATAGGGCCATAATTATAAGAGTTGCACCACTATACATGTATACATGCACTAGTTCATGTAGAAGTTGAACCACAGCTTCGATAACAATTTTTTTAAGGAGGGAGAGAATCGCTTAAGGGATCGATGCTTGAAATTTTCTAGGGAGAGAAGTGCCCAAGGGTCCAAATCTGCATAGCTTTTATTTTTTTTTTTTTGCACAAAAAATTTGATAGGTTAAGAACATGTTATATGGGTATGAATGTATAGAAAATGTAGTGATGTTATGTAAGGTATGGAATCTGGTCAAAGTGTATCACCCCGTTGCGTTCTATTTACATTAAATCAGGACTCAAGTCTTAGAGTCTATTTAGATATCGCTTATTTGCTGAAAACTGAAAACTTATTATTGAAAATACTATAGCTAAATATTTTTTAAAGGCAAAACACTGCTTATGAACACTATTCACGCATTTTTGTGCTTTAGCTAGTCCATGAACGCTGCCATGGGACCAGCCAAAAAAACGAAAATGCAGCTTCAGTGCTAGGCAAACACATACTTGTAGAAAACAAAATTAATGAGAGAACCATGAGACTTCTTCATAAATACCATTAAAATTAAACTTTTTTTTTTTTTTTGGTAGAAAAGAAAAAAGAAAAAAATGAAGCCCTTACGTATCTAGATAACATAAAGGGAAATGAGAATTAGTGCACTCGAGATTAGTGAGAATCCAAAATCAAAGTCTTGTTGGCTCAAGGCCTAGTCACTAAATTATTTGCTATGTTGGTTAAATTAAATATTTTCACTCCTACTATTGTTATTACTATCTTATATTGAAAATTTGATACATCTAGATAATCTATCAGATTGTTATATGTGCATATTAAATTGGATTAAATGGTCCAGATCACACAAATTTACTCACATGTGTGAAAATCTTAAATAAAGCAAAAAAAAAAAAGAGAAGAAGAAGAAGAGAAAATCTTACGCTCGTTTGTAGAACACATTCCCTGACGATTCAAAGACAATTGGATTTGAAGTTCTTTGTATGAGCCCTGTTAAGTACTAGGCTTGTATTCTAACAAGTCCATCATGTTAATTTCCTTATTTATTACTTTCACTATAATATTTAAATTGAAGCCCAATGTTTTGAGTGTTTGGGAACGCTTAGTGAGCGTTTAGATTAGGATTAAAAATTAAAATTATTTTACTATTTAACTTATTTTTTCTACTATTTATGAGCCTCATTACACTTTTTGGCCTTATTCATGAGCTCCACTGTATTATTTCAATTAACTTTTACCTTTATTTACAGTACTTTCATTAATAATTTTTCAATTTTAGCAAAATAAGCAGTATCCAAACATACCCTTAATATCTAGTTATTCACAATGGTATAACTTCATTTTACTAAATGTTACCCTTTTTTTTAAATTGAAATACTAAAAGTTACCTATCCCCAAAGTCACCATTGCAAAATGCCTTAACAAGTGGAATTCTAAATAAACACTCCCTTTTTTTACGCAGGGTTTGCATTTCAGAAAAGTAGAATTCTAAAAAAAAAAATTTATAGAGGTTTTTTGTTTTTGGCTGACGCTTGGCTTGTATCTCATATTGAATGAGTACAGTACAAAACTAAAAAAAGAGCAGGAAAATGGTTAGATATACCGCAGAAATAAATGGAGTTTCTTAACCAATTTCATAATTCCCTTTTTCTTTTCCATGTTCTAGGAAAAGTTTCTACAAAATAATATTAAAGATGAAGTTCATGTAATAGTGACTCTCTTTTTGGTGCCTGATGTTTGAGATTCAAACTTTTATCCTTTTATCTATATATATATATATATATATATATATATATAAATAAAAAGGATAAGAGTTGCAAATATCATTTTTACTCATAACTCAAAATAACAATACACTATTCAGTTTATTTATTAATATAATTCATTTCCTCAAAAAAATCGATCATTACCTGACAAACAAAAAAATGAAATAGAAACTAAGAAAAGAGAGTGAGATCAAAGAAAACATTATTATATTTCTCTTGCAAAATATTAGTAAAAATAATAAAATGTGAATTATTTTTTATCGAACCCAATACTTCATGATACACCAAGAACAACCTCCTATTTTCAGCCTTTGATACAAAACTCCTTGTAGAAGTACACCTTCCAGACCCACTGACCACCAATCATCGCCATCACATGTTCCAAAAAGGTTTTGTTATATACCATCCTTTCGTCCTTCAATTTTTAGAGTGTAAATTTTTTGTTTTGTTTTGTATTTGATAGAAGAGAATTGATTTACAATGACTGGGTTTATATAGGCTTTAGGAATTGTGAGAAAATCTAGGTCACATTAATTTTATGATGCTACATAAGGAATGTACAACAATTCCTTCCATATTGTTTTTCCTAAAAAAAGCGAGGCGTTGTGTCATGAACATCTTATGTGAAAATATCAAGTTTGTCTTCCATTGAAGGTAAGTTCCACAAACAAGAAATTTAATACCCCAATTGGATTTCCATATTAGAAAATATAGTACCAACTAATTTTCATGCCAAAGAGATTGCCAAGCAAAAGTCCTAGTCAAGTAAACAAAGAGTTGGATGATTGTTTATTCGGGATGTACTCCTGGGGCCGGTAACATTCTCAATTCTTATCATAAAAATTCTTATTTTATATATTTATATATTATGCAATAGAGAGAATGAGTAATATACTATGAAATATGATAGTATATTACTCAAAATTCTCGGCTATCCTAATGGGTTGGCACTTGGTAGCTTGTTTAACACGCAAGAACAATGCATGCATCTAGTGATTAAAAGCATGAGGTACAAAGGGTTCCAAAAAATGGTGTATAATAAATATAGTATAAAGTGATAAAGACGTTTCACAATTACATTAGAGAATCATGCAACTATTTTTTTTTTCTATATATAATAAATTGATATATATATATATACACACACCAAAAATCTTAAAATTTGTTAGCAATATATAGGTACATTTAATTAGTGAAGAAAAAATGTTTTTTAAAATTATTTTTAAAAAAATATGATTTTTTTTTTAGAAACAAAACTATTGGGTAACAGTTTTTATTTTCTATTTTCAAAAACTTGTTTTTGGGAATATAAATAAAAAATAATTTTCTTGTATTTTTGAAATAAAAAACATGTTTCATTAGTTAAAATTAAAAAAAAAAATGTTTTTTAAAGAAAAAAATAGAAAATACTAAAATATATTGTTACTAGGATTTGAACTCTAATGCTAACTCATTAAATAAGATAAATTCATTAAATTAAATGTGTATTTTCATTTTCTTTTGAAAATTAGAAACTGAAAACAGCTTTTTGCATGTTTTCATTTTTTTTTTTTTTCACAAATTGAGTTTTGAGAACAGTTTTTATTTTCTGTTCATTTTAAGTTGTCAAATAAGTTTTTCAGTTTCAAAAATAGAAATTTATTTTTTGGAAATAGGAAATAAGGAAAAAAAATAGTTACCAAACATACTTTTACTTATCCAAGAGGGACTCGTGGCATTTTCAATTCTTATCATAAAAATTATTATTTTATATTTATAAATTATGAAATAGCGAGAATGAGTAATATACTGTGAATAGTCTTCTTTTTTATCTTATTTTTTATTTTTTTTTAGGACTACGAATGGTCTTGATTGTCGAAAATTGTCGGCTGTCCTAATGGGTTGGCAGCTTGTTTAACACTCGACAACGATGCATGCATCTAGTGATTAAAAACATGAAATACAAAGGGTTCAAAAAATGGTGTGTAGTAAATATAGATAAACTATAAGGGGTGTTATTATCACAATTACATTAGATACTCAGCTATTTCTATATATAAATTGATTAATTATTTATAAATCAAAATCTTAAAATTTGTAAGCAATATATAGGTACATTTTCTTATTCTCTTTGAATTGAATTAGTGAAAGAAAATGGTATTTTATTTTATTTTTTTTTTTTTGTTTAAACTTGAATTTTAACGGTAAATAACAATGCTTATATTGTAAAATTAGAGCACATATAATTTAAAAAAAAATCATTTAAATTATTATTTTTCAGTATATTACCTTTTCTATTAGAATCCTGAAGTTATTGGATATAAATTTTACTAATTTAGGTGAAAATGGATAAAACCCTATCAAGATTAAATACTACCTCATCAAGTATATATATATATATATTTTAAAAGGTAAATTATACTTGTTAAACCTTAAAGTCAGGGACAGACCCAAGATTTGGATTGAGAGGGCCAAAATATGAAATTAAAAAAATCATGGGTACTAACAATTACTCAAAAATCATGGATATCTATTCTAATTACTTTATTTACTCTCTAAAGCGATCGGACTAGCTCTAGTCTAGTTAAAACTTCACTCTCTTCATATATTGGTACTCAAAAGTTTTTTTTGGGGGTTCAAAGTATTATGAAATGAGAACTAAACTAAAGCTTTTATTTTTGTTAATTTTTCTACATGTTTTTATGACTATAACGTTAGAATACTAATATCAGTCAATGTATAATAGTGTGAGTAAATTTGCATATCCAACTCTAAAAATCACTGCGTAACCATGTAAATATACAAAGTTACTATTCATATGCAAATCTATATTTTAATACTTCTTTACTCATATATAGAGAAAGATGATTTGAGAGAGCAATATAAGATTAATAAAGAAATAATATTTTAATGAAATATAGTGTAAAATAGATAATCTCATGTAAGTAATTTTAAGAATATAGTTACTAAAAAAAAAAAAGTAAATTCTTACAATTAAATAGACCAAAAAAGAAAAAAAAAATTTTATGTGAGCTCTTAAATTGTATCACTGAGTCAAAACTCCAAAGCACCAGACGTTAGCCTCATCATTAGTATCACAACAACATAGATGTTGAAAGCTCGAAATGTGTGAAAACACAAAAGCTTGTTTAGACCCCCAATTCAAATTACGGCTTGATTGATTTTACACTAACCTAATACTAAGTGCGGAATAGTGTAAACGCAAGCAAACAAACAAGAGAGCTACTCTACTTCATAATTAAAGCAACACAGCAGTAAAATGAAATAAACAAGAGTAGGGAAAAGAGATACAAACACAAATAACACTGAAACGTGTTATCGAAGAGGAAACCGAAGAACTCGGTGAAAAACCTCTCTGCCGCCCTCCAAGCGGAAATCGATCCACTAGACAATCAGTTGGGATACATGGGTAAGCAAGAGACCCTCCAAGCCTAATCTACTCTCTGTACCTAAGCCTTCCAAGCTCCTACTCCAACAAAGCTTCTCGGAACCATGTCTTGTCTAGCTCTCCGAATCCCGCAACAAGCTCCATGTTGCATTTGCCATCCTTGGCTTCTTCCAATGCTTCCCAGCAACTCCAAAAACATTCACTACACTCTGAAAAGATGTGGATTGTGTTTTGGTACAAATCTCATCTCAATGTATGATAATGGGAGAGGGAAGGAGAAGAGGCTACAATGAATTCTCACTAAGGATGAGTAGCTCTCTCTTTAAAAGATGGGTGTGTGTTATAGAAAACCTATCTAGGGTTTTTCTCTCTAAATAACCTCTCTTACATTTGTGGGAAATGAGGGTATATATAGTATGGGTGAAGGGTAAGGAATTCACACATAAAAATCAGTTGGGATACATGGGTAAGCAAGAGACCCTCCAAGCCTAATCTACTCTCTGTACCTAAGCCTTCCAAGCTCCTACTTCAACAAAGCTTCTCGGAACCATGTCTTGTCTAGCTCTCCGAATCCCGCAACAAGCTCCATGTTGCATTTGCCATCCTTGGCTTCTTCCAATGCTTCCCAGCAACTCCAAAAACATTCACTACACTCTGAAAAGATGTGGATTGTGTTTTGGTACAAATCTCATCTCAATGTATGATAATGGGAGAGGGAAGGAGAAGAGGCTACAATGAATTCTCACTAAGGATGAGTAGCTCTCTCTTTAAAAGATGGGTGTGTGTTATAGAAAACCTATCTAGGGTTTTTCTCTCTAAATAACCTCTCTTACATTTGTGGGAAATGAGGGTATATATAGTATGGGTGAAGGGTAAGGAATTCACACATAAAAATCAGTTGGGATACATGGGTAAGCAAGAGACCCTCCAAGCCTAATCTACTCTCTGTACCTAAGCCTTCCAAGCTCCTACTTCAACAAAGCTTCTCGGAACCATGTCTTGTCTAGCTCTCCGAATCCCGCAACAAGCTCCATGTTGCATTTGCCATCCTTGGCTTCTTCCAATGCTTCCCAGCAACTCCAAAAACATTCACTACACTCTGAAAAGATGTGGATTGTGTTTTGGTACAAATCTCATCTCAATGTATGATAATGGGAGAGGGAAGGAGAAGAGGCTACAATGAATTCTCACTAAGGATGAGTAGCTCTCTCTTTAAAAGATGGGTGTGTGTTATAGAAAACCTATCTAGGGTTTTTCTCTCTGAATAACCTCTCTTACATTTGTGGGAAATGAGGGTATATATAGTATGGGTGAAGGGTAAGAAATTCACACATAAAAATCTTCTAGGCAGAATGTTTCACTACTGTCTCGTAGGAAGGCCTTACCCGCAAGACACTCGCAAAAACAACAATCTGGCACAACTCTTCAGCTTCCAGTCATGTGCTCCTCACATGCTCTTTCGCGGCTTAGCTTCTCGCGAAATCCACTGATTCTTCATTTAAGCTTGAATCTTCACTAACTTAATACTAAACCTAATACAATAAAATCCCACAAAATACAAGGAACAAAATTAGAGCAATTACAACACTTTTTATCATGGAGTAAAGCCAACATAAAACATAGTTATAAATCACAACTTTACTGATGTCACATCAATTGTCTTGCAAGTCTCATGCACATCCATGCAAGCCCACTACACAAGCATCTCGAGTCACCTATTGACCATGATCATTTCCCACGTACTAGCATGTTGTGAGTGGTCTCGCAATGCCCACTTGCTCAAGATGCTTCCATCTGTTTATGAAGCTTTCGGAAATTAGTGTCAACCATCACTTGTGATCGTATGTTATCTTGACATGCCTTACGCTTTTTGTCATTACATAAAGTCTAGGCATCCCAAATTGTTCCACCTTAATTTTGAGGGAGAGGGTTAGAGATTTCATGGCCCAAGAGCCCCAAAACTATATTGGAAACCTATGTACTTGTAGAACAAGCAAGCTAATAATGAATTAGACTAAGGTTAGCTTAGGATTTTTTAGCGTATAAAACTTGCACTATGTTTATTATAAACAAAAGTTCAGTTAATTAACCAGTAAGAATTATGCTATGTAAAAATGTTGTAAAATAATTTATGTCATATTTCAATTTACCCAAATCTAGTGGCCGAGGGATTTCGCCCATAGTTAGGCATCGACATCATTGACCAATTAAGAAATGTATGCTTTGTTTCTCAAAAAGAGAATGAAAAAGTATGCTTTCTCTTTTTAAGACTTAAATCTTTGAAAACAAAGCGATAGGTAATTAATTCTAGATGGGATAGTATGCAAACCTTACTGAAAACTATTTGTCAACTTTCTAGAGATTGCTAAAATTGTTGGTTTACATAGTAGGAATTGGTTCATATTTCTCTGATTATACGACGAACCAAGGATGGAACCAGGACTTCATGTTGGGGAATAGGAGTGAAAGAAAAGAAAAAAAACCTTCAAGCCAAATTAAAGAGTAACAATGACTACACATCCAAATTACAAAGTATGACCACTGCGGGGGTGTGGCTTGTTGGTAAGAGTTCTCGAATTATTTCACTTGATAAGCGGTTCAAATGACAATCCCAATAAGGCCCCGATACTACACATGGTATTATCCATTGCCATAATATGTCGTAGGGTCGATGAGTCCACACTGAAGACCTCTCTTTTTTTTCAACCAAAAAAAGAACAAAGTACAAAGTATGATTCTTATTCTTTAACTGATATATTTCACATTGTACCCAAAAAAAAAAAAAAAAAAAAAAAAGAACAAACAAAGTACAAAGTATGATTCTTATTCTTTAACTGATATATTTCACATACAATCACATTATTCTTTAACTGATATATTTCACATATAATCACAATAAAGAAGCGTAGTGATCCAGGCATAATGTCCTTGCCGAGGCCTCATTAATTGCCATGGTTAAGAGAACTGTCTCTGCATTAAAGAGACCTATTAATAACATATATGCCACCATTAAATGCAAAATTTTCTTTTTTGTTGATAGAAAATAAAATTTCTAATCTAACTTAATCTAAGTGTATATATGTGTGTGAAGTTCTCTCCTAAAGACTTAAACCCCGGCTTTTGTCCCCCATACTTGACAAACATTTATACTTGTGAAATAACCACCACACCAATATTAATGATGTGCGATGCTAAATGCAAAATTTTCAAAGGCTTTAGCTAATGTAAGCCTTTAAGTTCATTGAATTTGATAGTTTCCCAAAAGATTCTATGTGCATTTAATCTCAGTAGTAGCATCTAACACGTATTAAAGAATCCATCTTTACAAATCATCTAGCAGACGCTTGTAATATCGACTACAAGAATGTCTTCAACTCTTATGTCACTTTTCATGAATGCAGCAGGAGCCAAGTCTATCAATAGAAACGCTACACATACGTATTACCACGACAGCCCAACTTGATCATCTCCAAGAAACTTCAAATTAAGCATTTCAGTTATCCTGTTTCACACTCCCATACAAAGTAAATTATTGGAGACAATATTCATAGGGCTATATTAGAAGTACCGATGTAATATGTGTATATTAATCTATTAAATTTGATTAAATGGTCCAGATCACGCAAATTTACTCATGCTTGCGTGAAAATCTTACGCTCATTTGCAGAACCTGTTCCCTAACAATTCAAATACTATTGGATTTGAAGTTCTTGTATAAGCCCTGTTAAAGACTGAACCTGTATTCTAAAAGCTCATTATGTTAATTTCCTTATTTATTACAATCACTAAAATGTTTAAATTTGTAAATTTGTGATTTACAACTATGTTTCATATTGGTTTTATTCCATGACAAAAAGTGTCATAATTGCATTAATTTTGTTCCTTGTATTTTATTATGGGATTTTATTGTATTGGGTTTAGTATTAAATTGGTGAAAAATCGAGTATGAAATGAAGATCAGTGCATTTTCGCAACTAGCTCGCAAGAAGTTTGCGAGTAAAGGTTCTTGCAAAAAAGCCATATCAGAAGCACATGCTGAAAACTGAAGAGTCAAGTGTTAGGTTGCATTTCATGAGTACTTCACGAGACAGGCCATCTCGCAAGGTACCCACGAAACTCTCTACCTAGAGGATTTTACCCATACTATATATATCTTTATTATCCACAAATGTAAAGAGGCATTTTTCAGAGAGAAAACCCTAGAGAGGTTTTTATAACACAACACACCCACCTTTTAAAGAGAGAGCTTTTCATCCTTTAGTGAGAAATCATTGTAATCTCTTCTTCTTCCCTCTCCCATTGTCATACATTGAGAAGAGATTTGTACCCAAACACAATCCACACCTTTTCAGAGTGTAAAGAGTGTTTTGGAGTTTAGGAAGTTTTGGGTATTTTCCAAAAGAAGCCGGTGAGGCTTGGTAGATGCAATCAAGCAGAATTGTAGGATCCAGAAAGCTAGTAAAGACAAGACTTCGAGAAGCTCGTTGGTAGCAGGAGCTTAGAGGGTTCAAGAACATTGGGTAGACTAGGCTTGAAGGGTTTTTTGTTATTAGTGTATTCCAACTTATTCACTAATGGATCGATTTAAACTTGGAGGGTCGCAGAGAAGTTTTTTGCTGAGTTCTTCAGTTTCCTCTTGGATAACCCGTCTTAGTATTATCCTGTATTTGCATCTCTCTTCCCTTACTCTTTAAGCTTTATATTTATTGTTGCTTACTTGCATATGGCTTAGAGAGTAAATCTGGTGATTGCGCTTCATTTACTCTTATTCTGCACTTAGATAAGTTAGAGTAAAAACAATTAAGCTGTAATTTTGAAATTGGAATCTAAACAAGCTCGTATGTTTCACACAAATCTAAGCTTTCAAAATTGAAGCTCAAAGCTGAGTATTTGGAAAAACTTATATCCACAATGGTCTTCATTTACTGAATCTCACCTATTTGCCGAAGTCATCAATGCAAAATGATGACTTTTATTTTTATTTTTTACTCAAAGGGTTTGCATCTCAGAAAGTTGAACTCTGAAGAAATATTAATTATTGATAATTTTTTTTGACACTAGTTTTGTATCTCATGATAAATGAGCATGAGAGGAAGGGAAATTGCTAAAATATACTTAAGAAAACCATGGAGTTTCATACAAAATTTACAATCTTTTTTTCTTTTCCAAGTTCCAGAAAAGGCCTCTTCAAAAGGATAGCGATGATCGAGGAGTCCTATATATTATAGCATGAAACAATACTCTAGAAGAAGCAAACTATGACACTGGAAATGGGAGTATATTTTTACTCATGAGAGTGAGACAAATTTACGACACGTACAGAATAACAATACATAGTTCATAGTTTACTGATAAATTTATTTCCTAAAGAAAACCAATCATTTGAAACTGAAACTGACGAGAGAGAGGTTGATATCAAAGAACCCATACTTTTATTAATGTATTGTAAAATATAAGTAAAACATTTTATTAATATTGGATATCGAACCCAAAACTCCATGATACACCAAAAACAACCTCCTAAAAATATAAGCAAATATTTTATTGATATTGGATATCAATCCCAAATCTTCATGATACACCAAGAACAACCTCATATTTTCAATACAGAACTCCTTGTAAAAGTACATCTTCTTGTTGGGTTAAGATAGCTTGACCCCAGTTAATTAATTCAATTACCCAAATTGATTAATTAGGTTAAATTATATGAAAATCGTGAAGACACTAATAAATCACCAAATAAACTAAATACAGTGGAAATTAAATTTACATGGAAAATTGTTGACAAATGGGGAAATGTAGACATCACATTTTGTACCCCTTACGACTTGGGCCCTTATTTCCCAATGATGCTGAATTCTAAGACCCAAGGTTGATTTAGGACACAATCAAATGTTAAATTGACTTGATAAATGTTAAAATAGAAAACATAACTATTAATGAACAAATAAATCTATTTTTGGAAAAACAAGGCTGAGGAAACTCTTGCTATGCGCATGCAAGAATCAGCTTGTGCACACAGGCCCAATATTGTGCATGTATAGCAAATTCTAGAAACTAAACAAGACAAATTTTCTGCATTAATGTTAAGATTTGGAACAAATTTCGCATCATCTGGAAGTCGTTCCAAACCCCTATTTTCACATTATAAATAGCCTTACATTGTATATTTTCAAAACACACAGAAATCCCACAAAAAAATAATAAGATTTACTAAAAATAGTGTATCAAAAAGAGAGTTTTTCACAAAACATCATCAAGTAAATTTTCTTTTGATTAGGGCTTTTTCTGGCCTTGATTTTTGAGTTTAAAATTACTAATAACTTTTTTATTAAATTGTGAATGGATTTGACTGAGGAGAATAGTCAAAAATCAAGCTTGAAGAGCTTTTGTTTGAAGTATTAGTTTCAAACTTTTCTTTTTCTTTTCCTTTCTTTTCTGCTTTTTAATCTTTTTATCTGCTTTAGTTTTTTGTTATTTTATGTTTTAATATGTTTATCTAGTTTAGGTTTGTGTAGTTGTATGTTTTAAAAGCATGTTAGGATGTTAGATTTGTAGTTTTGAAGTTTTGCTGTGTTTTTAGGGTTTCTGAGAAGAAATCCACATGCGCATAATCTGGCCTATGCATGCAGGCTTGATTATTCTCACACAGACTTGATTATTTGCACATAGAGGGTTGTTCATGTGTGCGCATGAACTTGTCCAGAAACCTTAATTTTGTTTTATTTGTTTTCGCTTTTGTTTTCACATGTAATACTCCTGTTTAGCCTCTTTTTTCATGTTTCTATGTTTTTAAGCATCTGTTTCACATGTTTAATTGCTTGGTTTGTCTCTCATATGTTAGAATTAGGGTTTATTTTATGTTGTTTTATCTTGATGCTATGAACATGCATTCACATACTAATGCATAATGCCATAGGTGCTAAGTTGCTGCAAGGTAAGTGAGATAAGTCATGCATTCGTAATGTACATACATTTGTGATATGATCTTGCTTAGGTTTGATGATATAATTGTGATCTTGATGTCTTGGATGATGACATGTTTCGTTGGCTTTGTTTATACCTTTGATCTAATGCTCACATGCTTCTGCCTTGGATGGATGTGATATGATATGATGATAGAGTTTGTGATAAAGCATGTTTAGATGTATGATGATAGGGCTTGTGTTGTGATGAATGCCTTGATGCCATGAGAAGTATGATAGATGATGAGGTGAGATGCCATGCTAGATGAATGCTAGGGTATGACATGATAGATGTATGGTTAGGGGTATCTGATGCTATGTTGATTGTTAGATGTATGTTAGTATGTGTGTGAGAGTATGTCTTTAATAGGGTTCAAACATAAGACACAATGATAGGAAGCCAACCTTAGGGTTAGGCAGTTTTGAAGGCCTAACACCTTTCCAAAACCATACCTTAACTCCGAACACATATCTCTAGTAATAAGATTAAAAAGTCATTTTTCGAGAGGATGCTATATATATGGTTCTTAGGCCATTGCAAAAACTAGGTGGCGATTCCCCCCTTGTGTCCTTGTTTCTACAGTGGCGACTCCACTGAGAATTGTGAGTTTAATTCTTATGTGTCTTATGTCTTAAACGAGAGAGAGAGGGAGAGAGAGAGAGAGAGAGAGAGAGAGAGAGATAAGGGGAGGGGAAGGGGAAGGGTCTCATCGGGTTGATGGCAGCGTGGGTAGGGAATCATGAGTTGGCAGCATGGTAGGTTTGTGTTGGGGTCAAACTGGTGATGTGGCGGGTTGAGTGGCAGGATTGGCAACGTGGTAGGCTGAGCGGCAGGCTTGGTTGCCTGGTGGGTTGAGTAGCGGGCTTGGTGGCATAGTGGGCTTGGTGGCGTGGTGGGTTAAGTAGCGAACCTGGCGGCATGGTGGGCTAAGCAACAGGATCGACGACATGGTGGGCTTCATGGCGACGGGATTGGCATAGAGTGAGAGAGTTAGAGATGGAGTTAGAGACTTTGGAACCCACGAATATTGAATAGCATCAATTTTTTTTTTTTATTGGAGCTATAGTGGCATTTAAAAAAGTCCTTTTTAAATTAATTTTTTTTTAGTTGGCCTTTTTTTTTTTAAAGGATTTATATTGGTGTTCATAAACGCCACTATAGGCTATTTTAATTTTTTTTAAAGGACCTATGGTGGTGTTTTTCAAATGCCACTATAGGTTCTTTTTTTTTTTTTTTTTTTTTTTTGGAGGATCTATATATAGTGGTTTCATAAACACCACTATAAGCCCTTGTAAGACCTAGGACTTATATACTATTCGGTGATGACCACAACATGGTGGATTAAGGTCTGTCTAAATCACCGCACACTTTTGGCGCGTTGGTCATTCTACAAGTATAAATACTTATGAAGTATGGAGTGTGGGGGGTAAGAACTAGGGTTTAAATCTCTAAGAGGGAGCTTCACATAAATATACATTTAGATTATGCTAGAATATATTTTGTATCTTGTATTAAAAAAAAAAATTAATGACCACTATATTTGTGTGAATTAATGACCACTAATATTTGAATGACTTTTCAATCTCATTCAATATGATAATAAATAAATAAAGGGAAAAAGAGAAAAAAGAAAATTTCTACTTGCATTTTTTTCAATTTTAGGTGTTTACTTTTGGCCCTTTGGGCTATGAAAGCTTGCTGGCATTTATAAGTTAATCAAACAAGTGGTATAGTGTACTATGTGACTTTTAATTTATGGGTGAAAAATATTGTAGAACTCAAATCTACTTGCTTGGACAATATGAAGAATCTGGACAATTGTTTTGAAGGATCGGGGGAAGAATCATCTAATTATTGTTTATGATCTCAAATTCGTTTAGAACAAAGAAGGCAATATGTTTGAGGTTGTCAGACACCCAGTAATCAAATTGTTTAAGACTTTGTCTTAATCTCTGTGCTAGGCATTTTGCCTGATTATTATAATTTGTGACTATCATTAATGAAGGAATATTGTGATTTTGAAATCTAATCATTTCTGGAAATAATAAAAAAGAAAAAGAAGAACACTTAACGATTACAATATATGTTCACATTTATGCGTGCAGCCGTATATGCAAAGAGAGATGGTATCATCCCGTGGTCCAGCCATATATATATGCAAATTGACCATAAACCAAGCATAACATTCTCAATAACTTATTTTATTAGAGTTAACTTTTACTTTTATCTACAATAATTTTTACAATTTTTTTTTTAATTTTAACAAAATAAACGGATCCCAAACAAACATTTGGTAAAATCTTTCAATAAAAGAATTAAAATCAAATATGGTGTACCATCACAAAAGCCATTAGCCATTGTGAATCTGTGATAAGAGAATGTTACTAGGAAAAGAGAGAGGAGAGCCAAATTGATTAGTCTATTCAATCAAAAAGATAATATTTTTAATTTTGACCATTCATATCATCCTGTGGTCCAGCGATAGATGCAAGTTGACCATAAACCAAGCATAACATTCCCAACCAATAAATGTCCAAAGCCGCTACAATATAGGTAGGCTGTCCAAATTACCTACGTGATTAGAACTCCACGCGTTAAGATTCCGACGCTAAATTTTCAATGATACAATATTTGTTGCATGCATACGCTTTTCTAGCCTCCAAGCATGTCCTTCATCTTCTAAGGTCAAACATACAAAATTTAGTCAATATTAGTAAGTTTTTCAAAAACTATTCCTAACCAAACTACAAACTATTGCAATACCAACGGTATTATAAGTATTATTTTATAAAAACATTGTTAGCCGCTCTAATATGTTAATAAAAACTAGAAGAAGAAGAAGAATAGTTACGTCTCTTATCGTTTTCTTCTTCTATATAAGTATCAGTCTGGAGGCATTAATTAAGTCCCATACAAATCCCAAACACCCAATCATTCACATCTAATATTGTCCCTTGTCTGTCCAACATTTTTTATAGCCTATCTAAAAGGCCAAAAAACATGGCACTTCGAGCATTGATTGCACCTCTATTTGTGTCTCTTTTTCTGTCTCTAACCATTCTTGGTTACTCTCAAGCAGATATTAAAAAATGGTGCAGCCAAACCCCAAACCCTGAGCCATGTGAGTATTTTTTAAGCCAGAAGCTTAATTACCACAGCCCCATCAAGCAAGAGTCCGATTTTTTCACAATCTCAAAGCAACTAGCACTAGAACGTGTCCTAAAAGCTCAAAGTAACATAATTTCACTAGGGCCCAAGAGCAAAAATGCTCGTGAAAAGGCTGCATGGGCAGATTGCCTTGAGCTTTATGAGTATACCCACTACAGGCTTAACAAAACCATTGACCCTAATGTCAAGTGCAGCCAAACCGATGCTCAAACATGGCTCAGCACGGCGCTAACCAACCTTGAGACTTGTCGGGCCGGGTTTATTGAGGTAGGGGTCCCGGACAATCTCTTGCCCTTGATGTCAAACAACGTTTCTAAGCTAATTAGCAACGCTTTGTCTCTTAACAAAGTTCCATACACTGTACCAAGTTACAAACATGGTTTCCCAACTTGGGTTAAGCCTGGGGACCGGAAACTCTTGCAGTCTTCTTCGTCTCCTAAGGCTAATATTGTGGTTGCACAAGATGGTTCAGGGAATTATAAGACGATAAAGGAGGCGATAAGTGCAGCTTCGTCACAGTCAGGAAGTGGAAGGTTTGTGATATACGTGAAGGCTGGGACATACAAAGAAAACGTTGAGATAAAGTTGAAAAATATTATGTTGGTAGGAGATGGTATAGGAAAAACCATAATCACTGGGAGCAAAAGTGTTGGTGGAGGTTCTACAACCTTCAATTCAGCCACAATTGGTAAGTAAATTTAATTGATTTCTAATAATATATATGCTAAATTTTAGTGTTAAGAAATTGTTGTTAATTGGTTCCCTACAAATATTACATATATATTTATATGTCTTAGTGGATAAAATCATGGCTTGGACTAAAAAAAGTTAGGTTAGATATGTGATAGAAGAGATTAATAAGAAGTGAGAGTTTAGAGGTTTGAAAGGTCTGGATCAAGTAATGCAAGAATACCAAGAAACTTCTGACTAGTTCGAAAAAAAATAAATAAATAAAAAATAAATAAATAAAAAAAATGGCACCCCCTTGCATAAATTGACCTCAGTTGAATTTTTAGACATATAAGTCAACTGAGTTATTTAGTGCATAATTTAAAAATTTTAGTGAGATTATTAATCAAACTTCGAATTTGAAAGGAGTCATATTTCATGCATAATGCACGTTATTCATATACCAAACCAAGGCTTCGTTTTGGATTTTAAATTTTTTTTTTTTTTTTTTTTTAAATCCCTCCAGGTAGCACATGTAGGTTTAGGTTCAAAGGATAGAAAAATTGTCTCTTGCATCTAACATATTTATTGGATGTCCCATAACATGGGGTTCTCTTGAGTTTGTAAGATTCACATTTAATACATATATTGGATATGTACTTTCATAATTTTCAAGAGACTTTAGTTATCGATTACATATTTTAGCCTTCTTTTCAAAACTAAGTACGATTACTAAGTCATCTAATTTGACAAGATTTTGTATATATATAATAATGCTTTTATGCTGATAACTATTATCGTATTTAATTACTTGTGGTCCTAGCTAACTTGACACAACTAATTACCCCAAAATATTATGTCTTACAGCTTATATAGTCATAATTTTACTAAAATAATGAATGTTAATCTAGAATTTGACTAAAATATTGACATGAAAATTAAGCTCTTGTTATTTTGAATTTTCAGCTGTCGTGGGAGATGGATTCATTGCTCGCGACATCACTATAAGGAACACTGCTGGAGCAGCAAATCATCAAGCCGTGGCCCTTCGTTCTGGGTCCGATCTCTCGGTATTTTACAGGTGCAGCTTGGAAGGGTACCAAGACACCCTCTATGTCCATTCCCAAAGGCAATTCTATAGGGAATGTGACATATATGGTACAGTTGATTTCATATTTGGAAATGCTGCAGTTGTGTTGCAAAATTGTAAAATTTATGCTCGTTATCCTCCTAACAAGACCAACACTCTCACTGCCCAAGGTAGGACTGACCCTAATCAAAACACAGGAATTTCCATTCATGATTGTACAGTCAAGGCTGCTTCAGATTTAATGTCATCCCAGAGCTCAGTTAAGACATACTTAGGGAGGCCATGGAAGAAGTATTCACGCACGGTTTTTATGAAAACATACTTAGATAGCTTGATTGCTCCAGCTGGATGGAAGGAATGGAGTGGAAATTTTGCCCTCAATACCTTGTACTATGGGGAGTATGCCAACACGGGGCCAGGCTCATCGACTGCTAATAGAGTTAATTGGCCTGGCTACCATGTCATTACTAGTGCATCTATAGCTTCACAATACACCGTTGCAAACTTCATCTCTGGCGGTTCATGGTTGCCGGTTACCAACGTGCCTTACACAGTTGACCTTTAATTTTTTCAAAGAAATTGTTATATGCATGCCTTCAATTTGTTCTATAGTTTTCAATTTTCAATTTACAGCTGAGTTCCTTATGGTAAAAAAATAAGTTGATTGTTGCCAAAAAAAAAAAAGAAGATTGTGTAATAGTTGTCATTCTTTGATAAGTTGTAATGAAGGACTCAAAATAAATAAAAACAATTATGTTTAATATTCTATACTGAACTTTTGGCTAAGGTTGCTTTAGTATATAAAATAAGGTTTCTACATTCTATTGATATGTGTAGATAGATGAACATTTTGAGATACAAATTTCTCAACAAGTCATATAGATAATCAGAGTGCTTGTTTAATAATATGTATGTGATGGATTGTCACGTAAGTCAGGGATGATTTTCCCAAAAAAGTAATGTTATAACAATTAATAACAATGTATTACTTGAATTTTAATTTGACGGTGACCCCTTGTTAATTATTCCAATTTAATTACCCAAATTTTGTGACCAATGGATTTTATCCATAGTTAAGCAAACGACATCATTGACCATTTGAAAAAGTATGTTTTGTTTCTCATAAAAGAAAAAGAAAAAGAAAAGGTATGCTTTTCACTTTTTAAGATTCAAATCTTTGAAAACAAAGTGATAGATAATTAAATCTAGAAGGGATAACATTCAATCCCTGCTAAAAACTACTTGTCAACTTTCTAGAGATAACTGCAAATATTGTTTAACGTCGTGGGAATTGGTTCATATTTTGTTTATGTATAATCTATGGCCAAATAAAACGATTCAGCGATCTTCTATATTGGTTTCTAATTATTTGAGACAGTTATCCAAATAAATTGGTCAAGTTATATATATATATATATATATATATTTATATTTATATATATGTTAAAAGGCCATATTAGAAGTACCGAATTCTCATGTGTGAGCTCATAACGAATCTCTCCTTCTCATGCGAGAATATATCACATTGATCACCCACACCTTAAAGTCTTAATTAACGTGTAAATCTTTTATAAAATCATGAATGAACTACTTAAAAAAAAAAAAAAAAAAAAAAAAAAAAAAAAAAAAAAAAAAAAAAAAAAAAAAATTTACTTTAACTCAGTATTATCGGACTCAATGCTTATACATAAGAGGTACGCTTATAAGAGTTGCACACTTGCACTTGCATTACCATTTTTTCTCCATACAATTATACAAAAGGTTTGATAGCCTAAGACCATCTTATATATATTAGGGTTGGTTCAATACAATTTTAGGTGTAAGGCGGTAACTTTTAAATGAGTCTTTTTCATATTTGAGTAACATTTAAATAATTTACAGTTTATTAACCGTCAATTTGGTTAATATTCAATACTATAATTTTTTTTTTTTTTAATTGCTTCTTATCATTGGTAACACATTAATTTGTAAAATTTATGTAATAAAATTTATAGTAGCATCACTCAATTCTTTGGACCATATTAAGAGTGGAGAAAAAAATGGACAACTTACATATTTTTTAAAATTAAAAAAAAAAATCACATAAAACCCCACATTTGGTTATGAATGTAGAAAATGTAGTAATGTTATGTAAGGCATGGAATCTGACCAATGCATATCACCTCATTGCGTTCTATTATTATATTAATAAATTAGAACTCCAGTCTTACTCACAGAAAACAAAATTTATTTATTTATTAATAAGAGAACCACATTACTTTTTCATAAATAAAATCAAAATTAAAATAAATTATTTCAGTCCTGCAATTGTTTTACTATCCATTGAAATACACACAGATAATCTGTCATATGAAATTTAATTTAATGGCCCAAAATCTTACGCTCATTTCCAGAACCCGTTCCCTGACGATTCAAAAACAAATGGATTTGAAGTTCTTGTATGAGCCCTGTTATTGTTAAAGAATGGGCTTGTATTCTTACAAGCCCATTATGTGAATTAATTTCCATATTTTTTTACATTTACTAATAAATTGAAGCTCAAAGGTGTTGAGATTTTTGAGTATTTGGGAAATGATAAAGTTTAGTTACAAAATTGATTATAACTTAAGATTATAACCTTATTCAATAAAATAAATATTACTATATATTTGGAAAATCTAACTGTTGAATTGCATGTTCTTTACACTCTTAATACACTTATCAAATTTTTTGAATTTTTGTCAATCGGATATTTTTATTATATATATGATTTATAAACTTACATTTTATGCATTTTATATTATAAAATGTTGCAATTTAAACACTTTATTAATGACATAGTTATTAATCTTTAATTTTCTAGAAATTTTGCAAATATGGAATATATAAGAAGAAGATGTAATCTAATGGTGGAATTTTCAAAATTCACCTCCAATCAAAAGATATTGAGAAAGACTGTAGTCTTAACCTCCAACCAATTTTGTAACTAAACTTTGTCATTTGGTTTCTTGACAAATTTTACAATCTTCTGTTATTTTTTATGTTCCAGAAAAAGCCTCTTCAAAAGGATAACAAGGTATATATAGCATGAAACAATACTCTAGGAAAAGCAAACTTCAACACTGCAAATGGGAGAATCAACTTTATTCATGAGAGTGAAAATTTACGACTCAATATAAATAATTTGGTTTTGGTAAAACTTGTTGCCTCAAGAAACCCAATCATTATAAATGACATCATAGAGAGAGAGAGAGAGAGAGAGAGAGAGAGAGAGAGATCAACAAGTGAGCAACACATACAGACATACTTATATTCTTACAAAATATAAGTGTAAAAAAAAAAAAAAAAATTATTTATTTGATATCTAACCCTTAACTCCACGATATACCAAGAACAACCTCCTATCATTAGTCATTGATGCAAAATTCTTTGTAGATGTACACCTTCCAGACCCATTGACCCCCAATCATCACCATCACATGTTCCAAAAAGGTTTTGTTGTACGCCAGTCCATCCTTTCGTCCTTAAGCTTTCAGAGTGCAATTTGTTTTATTTTTGATAGGTAAGGTGAGATAAATGATTTGCAATAGTCAAGTTTATATAGGCTTTAGGAATTGAAAGAAACTCTAGGTCACATTAATTTTTATGGTGCTACATAACAAAAGTACAAAAATTTCTTCCATATTGTTTGCCTAGAAAAAGACGGGCGTTGTGTCATGAACATCTTTTGTGAAATTATCAAGTCTTCCATTGAAGGTAAGTTCCACAAACAAGAAATTAAATACCCCAGTTGGATTTCCATAATAGAATATGGTACCAAAGATGCTTTTAGGTTTTCTTTGTACTCATTAATCTATATATATATATATATATATATATATATATATAAAACCGAAACTTTTGAAACTCCCACAATTTTCCATGTCAGCACAATATTTAAATTAAATTAAATTTTCCACCTCATCACTGTTTTCCTTTTCCAATGCAAATTAGACTTCTAGCCAAATAAGGACACTCTCCCACCGCCTCTACTCTCTCCTATTTAAGAATTGCTTGCGTAGAAAACCTAAGCCCCAAAAACTTATTTTTGCCACAACACAATTTTCTCCTTAAAACTTATTTTTCTTCAAGATTTTTTTTGAGGGCGGCTCATGCTTCACAATTCACATATTCCACTTATGTATTGGACTCCTCTCCTTCTTCGGTCAATGCATCAAGGTTAGGGTTATTTGATTTGTTCAATAAAAATTATAGATTTGTTGCTTTTTCTTATAAGTTTGTCAATTGTTGTTTTGTTTATTTAATTGCTGGGCCTGAATCTTTTAATTAAATCTTCAAATTTTTTTAACCTTTTAAAAGTTTTAATATTTTGAATTTTAACATTTAAAAGGTAACTCATATTTCTCTAATATTTCTATGTTGTGTAGACATATTTTTTTTGTTTATTATATTTCCCCATTGTGTAGTCACATAATTTTTGTTTTGTTTTAACAAATTCTTGGCTCAAAATCTTCTAATTGTTTGGTTTACATATGAATTTTTAAGTTCATTTTTTGCAATACATTTAATTGTCTGGCCAATTTCAATAGTAGAAAAGCTATAATCATGTATTCCCTTCTTTCTATTGTATTTCTCTATTGCGTAATTATATATATATATATATATATATATATATTGTTTTATTTCAATACTTTTGAAGCTATGAATCTTTTGATTTTTAAAAATTTTTTTTTTTGGCCTTTTGGAAGTTTGAACATCATAACTTTTGGGTTTTATTTTTTCTATTATCAGAAATTATCTAGAAGATTTCAATGAATTTCCATGGATTATTCTTTTTGAGGGTAACCCATCTTTATCTTATATTTCTATTCCTAACTTTTTTTTCCTATATCTTTTCTTTAATTGTCTGTGTTTACGTCTCTTTTTTTTTTCTTATTTTTACTTTCATAGCATATGTACATGTTGTGTATGTTCTTTGATTCTTTCTTTAATGATTTTTGTGTGAGTATGTGTCATCGTATCTGGGTAGTTAGGCAAAATCTATAAAGACTAAAGATGCTTCTTTTTTCTTTTTCTTTTTTGTAATGAATCCTATGTTTTTCATGACTTTAGTGAGTCTTATTCTTAATGATCGAAATGGTTTTGTTTGACGTGGATTTTGTTCATATTGGTTTCAAAGTTTATTTCTTGGCTTATATTATAGATTGTAATATATTTATTCATCAAACTATTTAGTTGAGTTTGTTTTCGAAATTGTTTTCAATGTTGGGCATTTTCTTGAAGCATGTTGGTATCATATATTAAAATACTGTTAAGTTGATAATAATAATAATAATAATATAGTTTAATAAATGTTTGAAATGTATAGCTGTTAACAAATGTTTTAGCTATATGATTTTAATTTACAAATTCAATTTTGGTGTTGTAGTAAAATAAACAAATATTAAATTATATATTGTACTCAATACATTTCCCGTGCATCGCACAGGTTAGCGACTAGTGTCACTTTATTTTCATGCCAAAGAAATTACGAAGCAAAAGTACTATTCAAGTAATCAAAAAGTGATTGTAAAAATCCTTATTGTATATTTATAAATTAAACTACGCAGCCGAGAGAATGAGTTATATACTATGAATGGTCGTGATTGTAAAAATCTCGGCTGTCCCAATAGGTTGGCAGCTTGTTTAACACTCAAGAATAATGCATACATCTAGTGATTAAAAACATGATGTTCAAAGGGTTCCAAAAAAAGGGTGTATAATAGATACTGGGTAATATAGGTACATTTTCTTATTCTCTTTGACTTGAATTAATTTAAGAAAATGGTTTTTTTTTTTTTAATTTGAATTTTAACGGTATATGTGGGGCTTGAAATTTGAAATTTCAGCCCACTTCATATCAAGGGCTCAAAACCCAAGCCGAGGAACCTACTGCCGAGGACGTGTGATGAAAGCCCCTTAATGGTCCAAGAACGTGGCTGAGGACGATCTCACGCTCAACACCTCACAAACGCCTGAAGAAAAGGACAAACTCAGTACAAGAGTAGTACAAACGAGAAAGCTGCCAACTCCATAATGTGGAGCCCAGCGCCTGGCAAGCCCATACTCCATACCATGTTATCCAGCTTTTCCCCAACCACTTTGACGTATGGATTGATAGGACGAGTAATTACTCCAAACAAGGAAAAACTGACACGTAAATGAAGAACTGGAGGTAAGTACTAGTATAAAAGGGAAAGGGAGCTAAAAGAGAAAGGGGGGGACGAAAAAGGAGGAAGGATGGAGAGAATGTAATGCTCCTCGGACTAATTCCGAGGAGCCAAACCCTTCATACTACATCGATGTAAAGCTCAACCATTCAGTCCAAACCCACCTTCGTAGGAGCTCTCATGAAACCAGGACCAGACCACTGGCTAGCCCCCAAGGGCAGGCCTTTCCAAACCCACTCTCTACAAATCACATTGTCTGGGCCCTTTACATACGAGCCCAACGTCATCCTTGGGTCGTGAAAAATCGTGTCCCTACAATTGGCGCCGTCTGTGGGAAGGCTTGCGCATTGGCGCAGGTGGCGGTGGAGTCAAGTCTCTAGCAAGCAGAGGTTCGCGGGGTTTCCTCCATCTCCGGCGACAAACAGTTGTTGCTCCGACAAAAACTTCTGCTAGGGGCTACGCCTTGCAATGCCAATGGCGCGGGCAGTTCTAGGGGCTTCCGGCCTCAAGCCAACTCTCCCCACCCTGGTCTAGAGGCTAACCTTCAAAAAATAAATAAATACAGATAAAAAACTACTTAAAAGCAAAATTACAAGTTTTGGACAGAACCAAAGCCTTGTATGGTCCTCGGACTCAAGCCTATGGGGAAACCAAGTACTCTAAAGCCAAATTACAAATTTTGGACAGAACCAAGACCTTATATGGTCCTCGGACTCAAGCCTATGGGGAAACCAAGTACTCTAAAGCAAAATTACAAGGCCTTGTATGGTCCTCAAACTCAAGCCTATGGGGAAACCAACTACCCAACAGAAAGACTACAAGCTATGGACACGACCTGAACGTATATGGTCCTTAGAATCTACCCCGGAGAAGAGTTCCCCATTGATAGTTGGGTCGTTCCCTAAACTGCATGAATTCCCCAGTCCACCCTCGGATCCCCAAAACCAAGAGGATCGATGCAATATAAGGCCACATGTTGTCAAAAACACAGTCAAAGCTCCTCGCTGCTCAGTTACCCTATCAAACAAATTATTTAAAGTTTATCGTCCTAGGACGGTTGCCTCGCACGCATTACGAAGCGCTCAGCCATTATCTCGGTTAGTTTTATGAGTTTAATCTACTAGGAATTATCATTATTATGCTTGATAATGTCAGTAAGTTCAAAATAGAAGGAATTTGTTTCAAGGTTTTTTCCTGCTCTAAGCATCATTAAAGGAAAGTGCCCATTTAATATTCATGCACAAAGTAGTTTTTGCAGAAAAGAAAAGTATTTGAGAGTAAGCAAATTCATTTCTTATTAAGATAAAGGCACAGTACAGTGTACAATGAAAGAGCTTAAATAAGCTAATACTGAAACTAACTACACTAGCGAAAAGAAAAGATACAAGGGGATGAAGGAAAAGCCGAAGAAGAGACGTGCTGCCGCTCCAAAATTTCGTCGAAGGAAGCCATTCCTCAATACTTTTACATGCCTTTAACTCAGGCAGCAAAAAAGCCCAACTTGGGGCTTGCACCGTTGAAGAAAAGGTGCAGAAAGCCCAACTCCGGGCTAGCGCTGCTGAAGAAAAGGTGCAGGGAACCCATCTTGCAGCCAGCACCGTTGAAGAAAAGGTGCCAGTAGCCGGAAGTTGATGAGCCTCCACATAGTCACGCCTGCGATAAAGCAGATGGCGCTGATGGCGGAAAACCTTTCTTCTGACACACCAAAAATCTGATGTGACCAGAACCTGCTTCGGATTTTGACTAAAAGAGGTGGGGGTACCGTCCCCACCTTATCCAAGCGGGAGGTTACCTTAAATCTGTGCCTCCCCTGCCCAAACCACACCACCTTAAGTCTTGGAAGGGTCCGGTGCCTCTGTGGCGGGTGAAGTTCCTCCACCTCCACCCCAGCCTCAAACATATTGTACTAAGGGAAGACGAAACTGGATGTAGGAACTGGTTATGGATAAGGAGTTATGATTTTTAAGAGAACAGAAGGGTTTATATGCCCGGAGAGTAACCACTTATCCTACTTATATAAAGGGTAAAGTGGTGTCATTTAATGTGAGCAGATTCCCAAGAAACGCTGCAGACAAGGCAGCTCTGGCACAATTTCCAACACTATCCGCCACCACAAGATTTAAAGGTCCTCATGAAGGCACGCCTCGAATACTGAAACATCAAAGGACACTGCGCGGGCGAAGAATAAAGTAATGCCTCTTAATTTGGCACATCTCCCATGCAAATGGAAGAACACAAATAGCAGTAAGGTACGAAACTTGAGCAAGCTGCGAAGTGGGCCCAACATCGCCAAAACCCTCCTCCTCAACTGAAAAGTCGGGAAGCAAGATTTTGAGGGGCTATTATGGAGCCTGAAATTTGAAATCCCAGCCCACTTCATATCAAGGGCCCAAAGCCCAAGCCGAGGAACCTACTGTCGAGGACGTGTGATGAAAGCCCCTTAATGGTCCAAGAACGTGGCCGAGGACGATCTCACGCTCAACACCTCACAAATGCCTGAAGAAAAGGACAAACTCAGTACAAGAGCAGTACAAACAAGAAAGCTGCCAACGCCATAATGTGGAGCCCAGCGCCTGGCAAGCCCATACTCCATACCATGCTATCCAGCTTTTCCCCAACCACTTTGACGTATGGATTGATAGGATGAGTAATTACCCCAAACAAGGAAAAACTGACACGTAGATGAAGAACTGGCGGTGAGTACTAGTATAAAAGGGAAAGGGAGCTAAAAGAGAAAGGGGGGGACGAAAAAGGAGGAAGGATGGAGAGAATGTAATGCTCCTCGAACTAATTCCGAGGAGCCAAACCCTTCATACTACATCGATGTAAAGCTCAACTATACAGTCCAAACCCACCTTCGTAGGAGCTCTCATGAAACCAGGACCAAACGACTGCCTAGCCCCCAAGGACAGGCATTTCCAAACCCACTCTCTACAAATCACATTGTCTGGGCCCTTTACATACGAGCCCAACATCATCCTTGGGTCGTGAAAAATCGTGTCCCTACAGTACATAAAAATGCTAATATTGTAAAATTAGAGCACATATGCTTTTACCAAAAAATATATATCTATAATTAAATTATTATTTTCAGTATATTTTCTTTTCTATTAGAATCCTTATATAAGTTATTGGATACTTTTTATTTATATTTTCAAATTTAAAAGTGTTTCATTTAAACCTCAAATTTTCAAAAATTGTTTCATTAAAAATTTCTATCACATTTTTTCCATTAATACCATTAAACATCATGTGCAGAGTTGCTTTAATTTATTTTTATTTTCCAAAATTTGAGGTTTAAACGAATTTACCCAAAACTATAATATTTAAATAAAACTATCTTAAACTATGAGATTGAAATGAAACTCTTTTAGAAATTTTGAAGTTTAAATGAAACATTTTGAAATTTCAAGACCAAATGAAATATACTCAAAACTCTCAGATTTAAAAATTAATTTCCCCTTTTTTAAAATAAATGAAACAAAACTATAAAAATATATGTAGAGGGTTTTAATGAAATTTATTTTATTTAATGATATTTTTGAAACTAAAAAATTTCTATTACAAAAATAAAACTATATAAACTTCCTTTGTAAGTATAATTAATTAATCTTTTACGGGAGGGAGCATATATTAAAATACATAATTTGTGGTCTACTGCTATAAAAAAAAATGATATACATTTTTTTATGGGGATCTCAATTTACCATGTGTGAGATTGTAGTGATGTTATGATGTTATGTAAGGGATGGAATCTCACCAACGTGGATCATTCCGTTGTGGTTCTATCATATTGAGCACTCATATAGCACTCATATCGGTGTGGATATAATAGAAAAATATTTCAAATTTACATATTTAAGCTAAAAACTACCTACATCAATCAATCTATAAATATGTAAATTTATATTGTTACTACAGTAATCATGTATATTTATACAATTGCTATTCATATGTAAATATTTTTTTAAAATATTATATATACACACATGTATATATACACACACAGAGACAGAAAGAATAATAAATAATTGGTAAATAAATAATATTTTAATGAAATGTGGTCAAATAAATAATTGGATATGGTTTTTTTGGAATGGTGGTTGTGTAAAAAAAAAAAAAAAAAGTAGCCTTTTATGCAAAAATAAACAAAATTCTTTGTGCAAGCTGATATGTGAATGCTCTAAATCAGGACTCAAGTCTTACTTGTAGAATCTTCTCCCAAAAAAAAAAAAAAGTCTTACTCATAGAAAACAAAATTAATTAATTAATAAGAGAACCACGTGACTTTTTCATAATTCACAAAGATAATTACTCTGTGACCTATCCGATTGTAATATGTGTATTTTAATGGTCTGCAAGCAAAAGTTACTGCTCAAAGCTATTGGATTTGAAGTTCAAATTATAATTTGGAATTTAAAAAATGGAGTATTTTTTAAACCAATTTTACAATCTTAATTCTTTTCTTTTCCGTGTTCTAGAAGAAGCCTCTACAACAAAAATAGCATAAACGGTACTCTGGGAGAAGCAAACTATAACACTGCAAATGAGGCTATCATTTTACTCATGAAAGAGAGACAATTCAGAATAAAAACACATAATTCAACTTATTAATAAAATCATTTCATCGAGAAACCCTATCATTACCTGAAAAACAAAATGAATAGAAAAGAGAGAGAAAGAGAGAATGAAGGGCGTGTACTTTTATTATTCTTATTAAAGTAAATAACAAAAAAGAAAAAGAAAAAAGATTATCATAAATCTTGAACCCAAAACTTCAAGATATACTAAGAACAACCTTCTTTCATTATATATGTTTAATTTATAGGGCCATATTAGAAGTACGGAATCTTCATGTGTGAGCTCGTAACTAGTCTTTATATCACACGTGAACATCTATCACATTGACTTAACTTATCTTAACATGTAAATCTTTTATAAAATTATGAATAAATTACTCTCTTAAAAAAAAAATTGTACTTTTACTTTAATATGGGACTCAATCCTTATACGTATGTAAGACGGTAAGAGTAAGAGGCACCCCTCAATTATAAGAGTTGCACCACAATACATGTATACATGCACTATTTAATGCAGAAGTTGAACTATAGCTTTGATAACAATTTTTTTAAGGGGGAGAGAATCGCTCAAGGGATCCTTGGAATTTTCTAGGGAGAGAAGTGCCCAAAGGTCCAAATATGCATAGCTTTTATTTTTTTTTTTTTTACACAAAAAGTTTGATAGGTTAAGAACATGTTATATGGGCATGAAGATGTAGTGATTTTATGTAAGGGATGGAATCTAGCCAATAGTGTTAAGTGTATCATCCCATTGTGTTCTATTATATAAAGTGTGTGTTTGGTTCCGCGTTGCGTTGCTGCGTATGCGTTTTCACACCCTTTTTTTTTTTTTTACATTTCACGTGTTTTGTAGAAAAGGGAGACAAACGGCACTGTAGCGGCACTGTAGTAGTATTATAGCAATACTATTTATGGGACCCACAGCCACTTTATTCATTAAAAAATATTAAAAATGGGTCCCACGGTACTATTTACACATTTAAAAATTATTTTGCTACAGTGTTTTCAGTTTTCAGTTTCAGCAACAATAAGTTCAATCCAAATACACCCTAAATCAAGACTGGAGTATTTTTCATAGAAAACAAAATTAATGAGAGAACCATGAGACTTTTTCATAAATAACATTAAAATTAAACTTTTTTTTTGTAAAAAAAAAAAAAAAAAAAAAAAAAAAAAAAAAAAAAAAAAAAAAAAATTACATTGAGATAACATAAGGGGAAATAAGAATTAACGCGCAAAACCAAAGTCTTGTTGGTTCAAGGCCTAGTCACTAGACCACTTGCTAGGTTGGTTAAATTAAATATTTTCACTCCAACTATTGTTATACCGTCCTATATTGAAAATTTGAAATACACTCAGATAATCTGTAAAATTGTTATATGTATATATTAAATTTGATTAAATGGTTTAGGTCATGAGCTCATATATGGTGTACCCGACATTTATGCCAGGTACAAGATATAATTTTGCTAGGTCACACAAATTTACTCATGCATGTGTGAAAATCTTACGCTCGGTTGTAGAGCCCGTTTCCTGACAATTCAAAAACTATTTTGAAGTTCTTTGTATGAGCCCTGTTAAAGACTGGGCTTGTATTCTAACAAGCCCATCATGTTAATTTCCTTATTCATTACATTCACTATAATATTTAAATATTTTAGTTGAAGTTCAATGCTTTGAGTGTTTGGGAAAATAATATCCAGTTATCCACAATTAATGGTATTACTTCATTTATTTACTAAATGTTACCTTTTTTTTTTTTTTTTAATGAAATACATATGTTACCTATCTCCAAAGTCACCATTGCAAAATGCCTCACAAGTGGAATTCTAAATAAACACTCATTTTTTTTACTCAGGGTTTGCATCTCAGAATTCTAAATAATATATATATATTATTATATATATATATATTTATTTATTTATAGAGGTTTTTTTTTTTTTTTTTTTGGCTGATGCTAGTCTTGTATCTCATAATAAATGAGTACAGTACGAAACTACAAAAGGGCGGCAAAATGGTTAAATATACTTCAGAAATAAATGGAATTTCTTAACCAATTTCACAATTTTCTTTCCTTTTCAACGTTCTAGAAAAAGTTTCTACAAAATAATATGAATAATATTAGAGATACAAACTATTTTACAAAAAAATAATGTTGATGTTGTGAGTGATTATTAGTAAATGAAAAAGTGATATTAATAGTGGACTTCGATGAAAACCAATAAAAAATTAGTTACATTAACATTTTGTAAAAATGTTGAAAAATAGTTTGTACCTGTAGCATTACTCAAATAATATTAAAGATAAAATTCAAGTAATAATGACACTTTTTATAGTGCCTACTACCTGATTTCTAAGATTCGAACTCTAGCTTTTTTTCTCACCTTATATATATATATATATATATATATATATATATATATATATATGTTAGGATAAGAGTTGCGAGTATCATTTTTACTCATGACTCAAAATAACAATACTCTATTTAGTTTATTTACTAATAAAATTCATTTCCTCAAAAAACTCGATCATTACCTGACAAACAAAATAATAAAATAGAAACTAAGAAAAAGAGTGAGATCAAAGAAAAATAATATTATTTCTCTTACAAAATATTAGTAAAAAATAAAAATAAAGCAAGAATTATTTTTAATCGAACCCAATACTTCATGATACACCAAGAACAACCTCCTATTTTCAGCCTTTGATACAAAACTCCTTGTAGAAGTACACCTTCCAGACCCACTGACCACCAATCATCGCCATCACATGTTCCAAAAAGGTTTTATTGTACACCATCCTTTCGGCCTTCAATTTTCAGAGTGTAATTTTTTTGTTTTGTTTTGTATTTGATAGAACAAGATGTGAGAATTGATTTACAATGACTGGGTTTATATAGGCTTTAGGAATTGTGAGAAAATCTAGGTCACATTAATTTTATGATGCTACATAAGGAATGTACAACAATTCCTTCCATATTGTTTTTCCTATAAAAAAGCGGGGCGTTGGTCATGAACATCTTATGTGAAAAAATTAAGTTTGTCTTCCATTGAAGGTAAGTTCCACAAACAAGAAATTTAATACCCCAATTGGATTTCCATATTAGAAAATATAGTACCAACTAATTTTCATGCCAAAGAGATTGCCAAGCAAAAGTCCTAGTCAAGTAAACAAAGAGTTGGATGATTGTTTATTCGGGATGTACTTCTGGGGCCCGTAACACTCTCAATTCTTATCATAAAAATTCTTATTTTATATATTTATATATTATGCAATAGAGAGAATGAGTAATATACTATGAAATATGAACAGTCTTGATTGTTAAAATTATTGTCTGTCCCAATGGGTTGGCACTTCGTAGCTTATTTAACACGCAAGAACAATGCATGCATCTAGTGATTAAAAGCATGAGGTACAAAGGGTTCCAAAAAATGGTGTATAATAAATATAGTATAAAGTGATAAAAACGTTTCACAATTACATTAGAGACTAATGCAGCTATTTTTTTTTTCTATATATAATAAATTGATATATATATATATATATATATATACACACACCAAAAATCTAAAAATTTGTTAGCAATGTATAGGTACATTGAATTAGTGAAGAAATTTTTTTTTTAATTATTTAAAAAAATAACATGAACTTTTTCTTTTGAGAAACAAAACTATTTGGTAATAGTTTTTGTTTTCTATTTTCAAAAACTTGTTTTTGGGAATATAAATAAAAAAAAAAAAACAATTTTCTTGTATTTTTGAAATAAAAAAACATGTTTGGTTAGTTGAAATTAAAAAAAAAAATTTAAAGAAAAAAATAGAAAATACTAAAATATGTTGTTACTAGGATTTGAACTTTAATGTTAACCCATTAAATAAAACATATTCATTAAATTAATTAATGTGTATTTTCGTTTTTTTTTTTAAATTAGAAACTGAAAATAACTTTTTACATGTTTTCAGTTTCTTTCACAAATTGAATTTTGAGAACAATTTTTTTTTTTTTTTTTCATTTTGGGTTGCCAAATAAATTTTTTAATCTCAAAAATAGAAAATTATTTTTGGAAACAAAAAATAAGGAGGGAAAAATAGTTACCAGATATACCTTTATTTATCCAGAGTGACACGTGGCATTTTCAATTCTTATCATAAAAATTATTATTTTATATTCATAAATTATGCAATAGCAAGAATGAGTAATATACTGTGAATAGTCTTTATATATATATATATATATATATATATATTTTAGAAGGACTATGAATGGTCTTAATTGTCGAAAATTGTCGGCTGTCTTAATGTGTTGGCAGCTTGTATAACACTCGAGAACAATGCGTGCATCTAGTGATTAAAAACATGAAATACAAAGGGTACCAAAAAATGGTGTATAATAAATATAGATAAACTATAAGGGGTGTTATTATCACAATTACATTAGATACTCAGCTATTTCTATATATAAATTGATTAATTACTTATAAATCAAAATCTTAAAATTTGTAAGCAATATATAGGTACATTTTCTTATTCTCTTTGAATTTTTTTTTTTTTTTTTTGAGGTTTTATTCTCTTTGAATCGAATTAGTGAAAGAAAATGGTTTTTTTTTTAACTTAAATTTTAACGGTAAATAACAATGCTTATATTGTAAAATTAGAGCACATACACTTTTAAAAATATATATATTTAAATTATTATTTTTCAGTATATTACCTTTTCTATTAGAATCCTTAAGTTATTGGATATTAATTTTACTAATTTAGGTGAAAATGGATAAAGCCCTATCAAGATTAAATACTACCTTATCAAGGTTTTTTTTTTTTTTTTTTTTTTTAAGGTAAATTATACTTGTTAACCTTAAAGTCAGGGACAGACCAAGATATGGATGAGAGAGCCAAATATGAAAAAAAAAAAAAAAAAAAAAAAAAAAAAGTCATGGGTACTAACAATTACTCAAAAATCATGGATATCTATTCTAACTACTTTATTTACTCTCTAAAGTGATTGGACTAGCTCTAGTCTAGTTAAAACTTCACTCTCTTAATTATATTGGTACTCACAATTTTTTTGGGGGTTCAAAGTATTATGAAATGAGAACTAAACTAAAGTTTTCATTTTTGTTAAATTTTCTACATGTTTTTATGACTACAGCGTTAGCATACTCATATCAATCAATGTATAATAGTGTAAGGAGTAAATTTGCACATCCAACTCTAAAAATCATTGTGTAACTATGTGAATATACAAAGTTACTATTCATATGCAAATCTATGTTTTAATACTTCTTTACTCATATATGGAAAAAGATGATTTGAGAAAGCAATATAAAATTAATAAAGAAATAATATTTTAATGAAATGTAGTGTAAAATAAATAATCTTAGAGCATCCGCAGCAGTGGGTCTAAATTTTTAGCTTTTTAGCTACACAAAAATTCATTTTATCTAGTTTATCTACATACATGCTGCATCAGTGGATCTATTTTAGCTTTCAACATAATAAAATAATATAAATATCACAATAAAATAATATAACCACTACAATAAAATAATATATTCCACTACCCAAAAAAAATCAACAGCACCATCCACAACCACCTCTACCATCAGCCACACCCACAATCACCACCACCACCACCAGCCACTAGTCCACAGCAGGAAGGAAAAAAAAAAACCCAACCCAACCCAAATCGAACCCATAGCCACAAATCACAAATCCACAACCACCTCTACCATCAGCCACACCCACAACCACCACCACCGGCCATCAGTCCCAGGAGAGAGAGAGAGAAAAAAAAAAAAAAAAAACAACCCAAATCGAACCCACAACCACCTCTACCATCAGCCATACCCACAACCACCACCACCATTGGCCATCAGTCCACAGCAAGAAAAAAAAAACTCCAACCCAAATCGAACCCACAGCCAGAAATTACAAATCGAACCCAGCCATCACAAATCGAACCCACACACCGATCTCAACTCCGATACCAACCCACACCAAAGCACAACCACGACCCAGCGGGGGAGTGGAGGCCGGAGCACAACCACGATCCACAGAAAGCCACTTCGATCCACAAGGCCGGAGCACAACCACGACCTAGCGGCCGGAGCACAACGTTGAGAGAGTGAGGTTGAGAGAGATACCAGAGTAGAGAGAGAGAGAGAGAGAGAGAGAGAGAGATAGAGGCATTTTTTTAGTAAAAAGCTGTAATAAAATAATGTTTTTTTTTTAGCTCTTATGAACAGTGCACATCTATAGATAGATGTGCACTGTTCATGTGGAGCTAAAAAAAATGGATATAGCTCCACTGCTGGAGCATCATTTTAGTGTTAGTGTAGCTAAAATATAACATTATAGCATTATACCTACACTGCTGTAAATGCTAAGTAGTTTTAAGAATATAGTTACTTAAAAAAAAAAAAAAAAAAAAGTAAATCTTACATTAAAAACAGACCAAAAAAAAAAAAAAAATGTGAGCTCTTAAATTGTATCACTAGGTCAAACTCCAAAGGTCCTTTCCTGTGGGCTCTTAAATTCTAAATCTACTGTGCAAATTGACATCCCCACCCCCCCCCCCCCCCCCTTCTTTTTTTTTTTGGTGGGGGCATGGCTTACTGTTAAAGAGAGTTTTAGAATGCCAGTGGGGCCTGGGCCCCTTTCCCTGTTTGACGTTAAGCTTAGGGTATGTTTTATATATTTTTTAAACTTTAAAATGTTTCATTTAAACTTCAAAATTCTAGAATCGTTTCATTTAAAATTTCTATCACACTTTTTCCATAAACACCATTAAACATCATGTGAAGAGTTTCTTAATTGACTCCCCCCCCCCCCAAAAAAAAAAAAAAAATTAGAGGTTTAAATGAATTTACCCAAAACTCTTATGTTTTAAGTAAAACTATCTTAAACTATAAGATTGAAATGAAACTCTTTTAGAAATTTTAAAGTTTAAATGAAAATTTTTGAAATTTTAAGCTTAAATGAAACATACTCAAAACTCTAAGATATAAAAAAAGTAATTTACCATTTACAAAACTATAAAGTCTATGTTGAACTTTTTAGTGAAAGTTGTTTTATTTAATGATATTTGTGAAACTATAAAATTTCTCTTACAGAAATAAGACTACGTAGACTTTCTTTTAAGTATATACTTAATAATTAATCCTTTACAGGAGGGTGCTTGTATAAATTAACATAATTGGTAGTCTCCTCTTACTGCAATAAAAAATTATATATTTTAGCCCCCGCCGGCGACGCCGACCCAGTCCTTCGCCGCCACCGTCGACCAGCCTCTTTTTTTTTTCACTCCGATTCACTCTCATTTAGTCACAGCGCCGAAGCCGACGCCGACCTAGCCCACCGACACCATCAACAACAGCGACGTCCCCAACCTGCTCGACTCCAAATGTGTGAGAAGATTGTGAAAAGAGGGTACTGAAAGTTTCAGGACTATTTGGCTTGGTGGGGACTATAGAGAAGCTACTTGGAAATTGCTTGATCTTTGGATCCTTCTCGTTTTACCCAACATTTTTTTGGATGGGAGAGACACCACCAAAAATAGGAAGCTTATAATTTATTTATGGTAATTTATTATTGTTATTTATGGATTGGAATATTATGATAAGTACACAAGAAGCATCAATTGATTCAAATTTTTTTTTTTTTAATTTTTTATATATAAATATGTACAGGTATCTTAATTGCCATAAATATTCCAAATTGAAAATTGAAGTACAATGAGGCATATACTAAATAAATATTCTTCGAATGTATATTGAATTTTATAAAATTATTTTTCTTTTTATGATTGGTCTTGGTTTTAGTAAAACTCCTTTTTAAGAACAAAGTTTCATTCAGTTCTAGTAGCAAGCAAATTTGTGAACAATTTAGGACAAATATAATAAGATTTTAAGTTCATTCATTCCGTGTACTGTTATTTCTTGATTTTTGTTTCTCTACCAAAGAAAAAAAATGGAATGTAATAAAAAGAGAGAATAAATTAGAAAATCAAATTTAGATCAAGCTTTCTATTTTTTTTTTTGAAGGAAGATGCTTTTAGATGAAACAAAATTCGCTGCCAAGATCGAAGTTGTCCATGTTCTCAAAAAAAAAAAGAAGATCGAAGTTGTCCAATGTCCAATACTGTAAAGACATAGCCTTGAAGTGATACTTGCCATTTTTGAACACATATCTTGCTCGTGTTGCATCCATTACAATTGAGCACTTGCCTTGGTTAGCTTCCAACTCCATTCCCTTTAGGTTTTTACCTTTTTAGTTTAAAGACATAACTTTTGTCATGACTCTAAAATTGTTGGTTGTAATTTGTAAATAGTGGAGAAAAAAGTGGTGAGTTCATGTGAAAATAATTGTCCACTGCTCACAGTTGACCTCTTTATTAAGTTGTGACAAAATTTCTAATTATAGAAGAACTGTTTTACCTTTCTATTGGTTACATTTTTTTGATGCTCATTGAAAGTGCAACAAAAAATCTTTTGTGAATTTCGATAATTCAAGAGTTAGCGATCTCAAGTTTGAAGGAGTGGTTGGCGGATCTGGCGATTGGGAGCAACCCGATTTTGAGGTTGCTTGCTGGGATCGTGTTTACAATGAGGCTCTTAAGCACACCAATGCTGGTGGTACTATGGAACTGTATCCGTTTGGGAGTTTATAAAGGAATGGAATGGAATGATTATTAAAGAAATGGAATGGAATGGAATAGAATGTAATGGATTTAGTAGGGAAAGGAATGGAATGAAATGTGATTTAAAAATCTTGTTTGGATGTTATAAAATAAAGGAATGGAATGGAATGGAAAGTAAGTAATACCGTTTGGGAGTGACATTGAAAAGAATGGAATGGAATCATTTTATAATAACATTACTATTATACCCCTCATTTTAAAGAACATAAAAAATAATAAATGAGAACTTATAATTGCTTTGAAATGCTTAGTATTTAGTGGATGATGTGAAACTAGTTAGCCACAATTGGGTCTGTGTTAGATTATTGAATTACAATATTGTTTTGTCAAGGTGAGTAGATTGTATCACGCTAATCAATAATTTAACAGATGAAGATAATGACATGAAAAATTAACAATAGTACAATTTCTTTATTTCAATTTGCAAATTTTTTTTAGGGGCTGCTAGCTTTAGATTGGATCTTTTTTGGCTGGTATGCTTTACAATGGATTTGATAATTTAATACATCTCCATCTCCCAATTTCATTAAGGAAAAAAAAAAATTATTGTAGCTAAAAAACAAGTTATGTATATTTCTATGTTGTAAAGCAATTCACGCATCACATATTTATTCTCAACAAAATAAATATTGTCTAACAATGCAAACAAATATCTTTTAAAAAAAAAAAACTCCGGTAATGAGTCATGCCAAAACAAAACAAAATAACATAATCTATTCCAAAACTAAGGTTGGCCAAAAAATCCAACACTTTTTTAATTTTTAGGCCTAGACATCAGTGTCAATAAGACACATTTGCGCTCATGATCTAGGCAACCAAAGAACATCCTTTTATAAGTTGGATTTTCCATAAAAAATATGTAGGCCTCAGGCATAAAAAAATTTATATTAAAAATAATCTACTCCAACTTATTAAAGTTCTAAACTACTATTATTTTAATTAAAATACTTTTCATTTTATTTTCTTCTCATTTTAAATTTTTTTTACTCTTGTTTTTTTCTTAACCACACACCTGTCCTTGTACACTAGCTTTAACATCTTAATAAGTTGTAAACAAATGCATAAAATATATTACGTATATATTTTGTTTAGACAGAAAGGGAATTGACGTTGATAAATTATAACATAGATTGATGGATAGAAAAGGGAACTATCTTGTCTGATATTGGTTTTGTTATTTGCATTGCAAGAATTCTGTTGTGATTTCATGAATAAGTAGTGGGCAATAAATTTGTTTGAATTATTTTTGGCTAAGAATATATTCAATGAAATGCCTTGATTTGAATTTGGGCAGAGTCATGTTACTCGGTCCTAGGCTGAATCATTTTCATGTTCAGCATTAATAGTAAAAAAATAAATTTCTATGCTAACTCAGTGTATGATTTTCTGCAACAGTGCATTACTTTCTAGTTTCTTCTCATTTAATTTTTTTTTTACTCTTGTTTTTTTCTTAACCACACACCTGTCTTTTGTCTAAACTTGTACACTAGCTTTTGTAGACATTTCCTCTTAACCATACACGTGGTGAAACCTTGGAGCTATTAACTAATTGGATGGTTGACTTAAAACTGCAAGTGTACGTAACACACCACTTGCTTCGTAAATAACAGAAGAATCAAAGAGGAAACAGAGTAAAAAGCAAATTTGAGTTCTCTAGCGGTTCTCAGTTTCAAATTCACAGCAATTCTACAGCAGTTTTCCAGCAATTCTCACTTTTAAATTTCTAAATACAATTTTTTTTTTGGCTGTACAAGTAACAACAGTTTTCGTTTCTTTTCACTTTCAAGGTTTTTTCATTTCTTTTCACTTTCAAGGTTTTTAGTTGTACAGAATGTAGTTTGTTTTGGTTTTTAGGTGTACAAAAACACTATATATCACTCTCATGAATCACTAGCAAACAGTTCATAAAAAAAAAAAAAAAACTAGCAAACAACCGAAAAGAAAAAGAAAAAGATAGACATACTTGGTTGAGCAATATCTGAAAATTGCAGTAGACAAAAAAAAAAAAAAAAAAAAAAAAAAAAAGACCAGCGGTAGCAGCTTCACTTTGTAGAGGACGGATAATATTGTGCAAGAATTATAGCTTTATTTTTCTTACGACTGAATGAGAAAAAAAAGGCTGATATTAAAGGAGTATTTTAGGGATTTTAACAAAAATTTCATTAAACCTAAATTCATTCCCTCCCATTCCTCCCAATTTTGAGGGGAACAAAAATTTGAGGTTTTGAGGGAAAAGGGAGGAATGAGCATTCCCTCCTAACCATTCCATTCCCTCCCACTTAAACTCCCAAATAAGGGAATGGACGTTCCATTCCCTCTGTTAAAACTCCCAAACAAGAGGAGGGAAGAAATCAAAATTAGACATTATTGTGATTCACATTATTGTTGTAAGCTAGTGCATTTAATAAACTGTATCAAGAGAATATTATTGATGTAAAAAATCTGTATCAAGTTGGGTTTAACTGTAGAAAGAATTTAGAGACAAAGGTTAAACTATCCAAGAAGCTGATTCTAAACTAGCGCGTGAGTACTTATTTTGTAGTTTGGAAAGAAGGGCTTACCTGAACTTGTAGCGTACATTATTATATGTTTTTATTGTTGATTTATGAAACAAAATTTGATTTGCATTTCTCAAAAAAAAAAAAAAAAAAATTGATTTGCATTGATGGGACTTCTTTGTGAAGCTACTGACTTGTTATCTATTTGTTGAACAAGGGGTATGTATTTTTTTTTTTTTTTTTTTTTTTTTTGAGATGTTAAGCATTATGCTATAATAGCTAGTAAGTGTATTGATAAACTCTTTATAAATTGGACTTTCCTTTTGCAAGTTAAATATTCATTATTTGTGATAATTTTGGATTTTTTCTTACAAGGGTATGCTTGGCTTGAGCACAGTAAGTAAAATTTGTTTAAATACTTAAAAAAATACTATACTTGTGATGTTGATGATTGGTTTTGGGGTGGGTTGTTGTATTTGAGCAAGTGGGTGGCTTGTATGGTATTATAAGGTGGTTTAAATTTATATTGGGAGTGTCTTTTTTTTGGAATTGTGAATGAATATTGTTGATGTATATGTGATGGATACTATGTAATTGTTTCTAATACTTGTAAGCATTATATATCGTGATGTTGATTATTGTTTTTATGGTGGGTTATTGTATTCGAGTAAGCAGGTAACTTGTATGATGTTATAAGGTGATTTAAATTTAAATTGAGAGTGTCTTATTTTTTGGAATTATGAATGAATATTGTTGATGTATATGTGATGGATACTATGTAATTGTTTCTAATACTTGTAAGTATTATATATCGTGATGTTGATTATTACTTTTATGGTGGGTTGTTGTATTTAAGCAAGCGGGTAGCTTGTACGGTGTTATAAGATGATTTAAATTTATATTGGGAGTGTCTTATTTTTTGGAATTGTGAATGAATATTATTGATGTATATGTGATGGATACTATGTAATTGTTTCTAATACTTGTAAGTATTATATATCATGATGTTGATTATTGTTTTTGTGGTGGGTTGTTGTGTTGAAGCAAGCGAATAGCTTGCATAGAATTATAAGGTGGTTTAAATTCATATTATTAGGAGTGTTTTTTTTTTTTTTTAGTGATGAATTTTTTCGTCACTGAAAATACATTTTGTTATAGTGAGAGGAGAGCCAAACCATTGATTAGTCTATTCAATCAAAAAGATAATCCTTTTAATTTTGATCATTCATATCATCCTGTGGTCCAGCGATAGATGCAAGTTGACCATAAACTGAGCATAACATTCCCAATCAAAAAAATGTCCAAATCCGCTTCAATATAGGTAGGCTGTCCCAATTACCTTCGTGATTAGAACTCCACGCGTTAAAATTCCGACGCTAAATTTTCAATCGTACCATATTTATTGCATGCATACGCTTTTCTAGCCTCCAAGCAAGTCCTTCATCTTCTAAGGTCAAACATGCAAAATTTAGTCAATATTTGTAAGTTTTTCAAAAACTATTCCTAACCAAACTACAAACTATTGCAATACCAACGGTATTATAAGTATTATTTTATAGAAATATTGTTAGCCGCTCTAATATGTTATCTATTTTATAATATCATTCATTCTAATTTTGAAAAAATAAATGTCATTAATTATTATAAAAACTAGAAGAAGAAAAAAAAGTTACGTCTCTTATCGTTTTCTTCTTCTATATAAGTATCAGTCTGGAGGCATTAATTAAGTCCCATACAAATCCCAAACACCCAATCATTCACATCTAATATTGTCCCTTGTCTGTCCAACATTTTTTATAGCCCATCAAAAAGGCATAAAAATATGGCACTTCGAGCATTGGTTGCACCTCTATTTGTGTCTCTTTTTCTGTCTCTAACCATTCTTGGTTACTCTCAAGCAGATATTAAAAAATGGTGCAACCAAACCCCAAACCCTGAGCCATGTGAGTATTTTTTAAGCCAGAAGCTTAATTACCACAGCCCCATCAAGCAAGAGTCCGATTTTTTCACAATCTCAAAGCAACTAGCACTAGAACGTGTCCTAAAAGCTCAAAGTAACATAATTTCACTAGGGCCCAAGAGCAAAAATGCTCGTGAAAAGGCTGCATGGGCAGATTGCCTTGAGCTTTATGAGTATACCCACTACAGGCTTAACAAAACCATTGACCCTAATGTCAAGTGCAGCCAAACCGATGCTCAAACATGGCTCAGCACGGCGCTAACCAACCTTGAGACTTGTCGGGCCGGGTTTATTGAGGTAGGGGTCCCGGACAATCTCTTGCCCTTGATGTCAAACAACGTTTCTAAGCTAATTAGCAACGCTTTGTCTCTTAACAAAGTTCCATACACTGTACCAAGTTACAAACATGGTTTCCCAACTTGGGTTAAGCCTGGGGACCGGAAACTCTTGCAGTCTTCTTCGTCTCCTAAGGCTAATATTGTGGTTGCACAAGATGGTTCAGGGAATTATAAGACGATAAAGGAGGCGATAAGTGCAGCTTCGTCACAGTCAGGAAGTGGAAGGTTTGTGATATACGTGAAGGCTGGGACATACAAAGAAAACGTTGAGATAAAGTTGAAAAATATTATGTTGGTAGGAGATGGTATAGGAAAAACCATAATCACTGGGAGCAAAAGTGTTGGTGGAGGTTCTACAACCTTCAATTCAGCCACAATTGGTAAGTAAATTTAATTGATTTCTAATAATATATATGCTAAATTTTAGTGTTAAGAAATTGTTGTTAATTGGTTCCCTACAAATATTACATATATATTTATATGTCTTAGTGGATAAAATCATGGCTTGGACTAAAAAAAGTTAGGTTAGATATGTGATAGAAGAGATTAATAAGAAGTGAGAGTTTAGAGGTTTGAAAGGTCTGGATCAAGTAATGCAAGAATACCAAGAAACTTCTGACTAGTTCGAAAAAAAATAAATAAATAAAAAATAAATAAATAAAAAAAATGGCACCCCCTTGCATAAATTGACCTCAGTTGAATTTTTAGACATATAAGTCAACTGAGTTATTTAGTGCATAATTTAAAAATTTTAGTGAGATTATTAATCAAACTTCGAATTTGAAAGGAGTCATATTTCATGCATAATGCACGTTATTCATATACCAAACCAAGGCTTCGTTTTGGATTTTAAATTTTTTTTTTTTTTTTTTTTTAAATCCCTCCAGGTAGCACATGTAGGTTTAGGTTCAAAGGATAGAAAAATTGTCTCTTGCATCTAACATATTTATTGGATGTCCCATAACATGGGGTTCTCTTGAGTTTGTAAGATTCACATTTAATACATATATTGGATATGTACTTTCATAATTTTCAAGAGACTTTAGTTATCGATTACATATTTTAGCCTTCTTTTCAAAACTAAGTACGATTACTAAGTCATCTAATTTGACAAGATTTTGTATATATATAATAATGCTTTTATGCTGATAACTATTATCGTATTTAATTACTTGTGGTCCTAGCTAACTTGACACAACTAATTACCCCAAAATATTATGTCTTACAGCTTATATAGTCATAATTTTACTAAAATAATGAATGTTAATCTAGAATTTGACTAAAATATTGACATGAAAATTAAGCTCTTGTTATTTTGAATTTTCAGCTGTCGTGGGAGATGGATTCATTGCTCGCGACATCACTATAAGGAACACTGCTGGAGCAGCAAATCATCAAGCCGTGGCCCTTCGTTCTGGGTCCGATCTCTCGGTATTTTACAGGTGCAGCTTGGAAGGGTACCAAGACACCCTCTATGTCCATTCCCAAAGGCAATTCTATAGGGAATGTGACATATATGGTACAGTTGATTTCATATTTGGAAATGCTGCAGTTGTGTTGCAAAATTGTAAAATTTATGCTCGTTATCCTCCTAACAAGACCAACACTCTCACTGCCCAAGGTAGGACTGACCCTAATCAAAACACAGGAATTTCCATTCATGATTGTACAGTCAAGGCTGCTTCAGATTTAATGTCATCCCAGAGCTCAGTTAAGACATACTTAGGGAGGCCATGGAAGAAGTATTCACGCACGGTTTTTATGAAAACATACTTAGATAGCTTGATTGCTCCAGCTGGATGGAAGGAATGGAGTGGAAATTTTGCCCTCAATACCTTGTACTATGGGGAGTATGCCAACACGGGGCCAGGCTCATCGACTGCTAATAGAGTTAATTGGCCTGGCTACCATGTCATTACTAGTGCATCTATAGCTTCACAATACACAGTTGCAAACTTCATCTCTGGCGGTTCATGGTTGCCGGTTACCAAAGTGCCTTACACAGCTGGCCTTTAATTTTTTCAAAGAAATTGTTATATACATGCCTTCAATTTGTTCAATAGTTTTCAATTGTCAATTTGCATCTGAGTTCCTTATGGTAAAAAAATAAGTTGATTGTTGCCAAAAAAAAGAAGATTGTGTAATAGTTGTCACTCTTTGATAAGTTGTAAGGAATGATTCAAAATAAATAAAATCAATTATGTTTAATATTCTGTGCGGAACTTTTGGCTAAGGTTGCTTTAGTATATAAAATGAGGTTTCTACATTCTATTGATATGCATAGATTGATGAACATTTTGAGATACAAATTTCTTAACAAGTCATATAGATAATCACAGTGCTTGTTTAAAAACATGTATGTGATGGATTGTCTAGTAAGTCAGGGATGATTTTCCCAAAAAAGTAATGTTATAATAATTAATAACAATGTATTACTCAAATTGTAATTTGACGGTGAACTCTTGTTAATTATTCCAATTTAATTACCCAAATTTTGTAACCAATGGATTTTACCCATAGTTAAGCAATCGACATCATTGACCAATTGAAAAATGTATGTTTTGTTTCTCATAAAAGAAAAAGAAAAGGTATGTTTTTCACTTTTAAGATTCAAATCTTTGAAAACAAAGTGATAGATAATTAAATCTAGAAAGGATAACATTCAAACCCTGCTAAAAACTACTTGTCAACTTTCTAGAGATAACTCCAAATATTGGTTAATGTCGTGGGAACTGGTTCATATTTTGTTTATGTATAATCTATGGCCAAATAAAACGATTCAGCGATCTTCTATATTGGTTTCTAATTATTTGAGACAGTTATCCAAATAAATTGTTCAAGTTATATATATATATATATATATATATATTAAAAGGCCATATTAGAAGTACCGAATTCTCATGTTCGAGCTCATAACGAATCTCTCCTCCTCATGCGAGAATATATCACATTGATCACCCACACCTTAAAGTCTTAATTAACGTGTAAATCTTTATAAAAAAAACACTTTAACTCTGCATCAGAATCAATGCTTATACATAAGAGGCACGCTTATAAGAGTTGCACACTTACACTTGCATTACATGTATACACTACTTTTTTTCTCCATACAAAAGGTTTGGTAGCCTAAGAAGTAAGAACATCTTATATTGGGGGTTGGTTAAATACAATTTTAGGTGTAAGGTTGTAACTTTTAAATGAGCCTTTTTCATATTTAAATAACATTTAAATAATATATACAGTTTATTAACCGTCAATTTGGTTAATGCTCAATACTATAATTTTTTTTTTAATTGCTTCTTATCATTGGTAACACATCAATTTGTAAAATTTATGTAATAAAATTTATAGTGGCATCACTCAATTCTTTGGACCATATTAAGAGTGGAGAAAAAAAAAAAAAAAGTGGACAACTTACATATTTTTTAAAATTAAAAAAAAAAAAAAAAATCACATAAGACCCCACATTTGGGCATGAAAGTAGAAAATGTAGTAATGTTATGTAAGGCATGGAATCTGACCAATGCATACCACCCCCTTGCATTCTATTATTATACTAATCAATTAAAACTCCAGTCTTACTCATAGAAAACGAAATTTATGTTAAGAACTTGGTGGTTCCTAATAGAGATTATATTGATGGGAATTATAGGGGAATGGATGGAGATTGTAGGGAAATTGACTTAATTTCGAAGTAGTCATCCTCTAGAGAGAGAGAGAGAGAGAGAGAGAGAGAGAGAGAGAGAGAGAGAGAGAGAGAGAGAGAGAGAGAGAGAGACTAATGCACTAACAAATTGGTTTATTCTTCATGTGATATTCAATGTTGAATTACAATCATGTATTTATAGGAGACTAACTCTAATCTCATTGGCCCACATGGCCTTATCCTATTGGTTCTATTATTCCTCATGTGTATTAATAATTCAAACATGTGCTAAATGTGATTAACATGCTTGAAATTGTAACTAACTAACTAACTAAATCTCAATACAACAATTATTATCCATATGCTTATAGCATTCCTAACAATTTATTTATTTATTAATAAAAGAACCACATTACTTTTTCATAAATAACATCAAAATTAAAATAAATTATTTCAGTCCTGCAATTGTTTTACCATCCATTGAAATACACACAGATAATCTGTCATATGAAATTTAATTAAGTGGCCCATAATCTTACGCTCATTTCCAGAACTCGTTCCTTGAAAATCCAAAAAAAAATGGATTTTGATAGTTTTTAGACCCCTTAATACACAATTGATTTAACCTAGGTAATTAGCCAAGTTGTTACTTAGTCCAATTTAACAAATCTAGGTTATCATAATCACAAAAATCATATCATGCAAAGCAGCGGAAAGATAAATAACACAAAGATATGATCATCCAGGAAACCAAATCTGTAAAAATCTGGGGAGGATTTGACCTAACTATCCTCAAGGTAAACTTGAATCCACTATCTTAAAAGAATCGAAATTCATACAATAAGACTTACAAGCCCCCACGCTCGACTTCTTATTGCTACCAAATAGTAGAACTTACTGACACGACCACGTGCAAGTTCCGAATCCACGGACTCCTTCTTTCTTGAATTCATCACCAGATACAAGCACACCTGCTTGTGTTTTCTTTAAACTTCAATGGTAGCAACCGAATTGATCATCAAGGTGTAAATAATATCTCCTCCTTGAAAACCCTAAATTTGTGTAAAGAAAAACTCCTCTAGATCTCACAAGAGATTTACACAAACCGCAATATGAGCAACACTAAAACGTGGTTAGGGTTTGCCTTTTATATTTAGGACAAATTAGAAAACCCTAAAACGTTTTAAACAACTAGGGCTGAGTTGAAAATCTGCAGATAAAAAACATTTTGCCCGAGCTTCGATCGATCGAGCTTAAGCTTCGATCGATCGAGCCAGGCCGAAATGCATAATGTTTTCTACATTAGCTCGATTCCAATTTTACATAAAACGTACAACTTTGAGCAAGACTAAAACACTACTAAACACATTGTTTTGATCATGGTTTGCCAACAATACACATTAGAGTTCTAAATACATAAATACTTAAGTTTTTAGAACCTAACAGATTTGAAGTTCTTGTATAAGCCCTGTTAATGTTAAAGAATGGGCTTGTATTCTCACAAGCCTATTATGTGAATTAATTTCCATATTTATTACATTCACTAATAAATTGAAGCTCAAAGGGTTGAGACTTTTGAGTATTTGAGAAATGATAAAACTTAGCTACAAAATTGGTTATAGCCTAGTGTTACAACCTTATTCAATAAAATAAATATTACTATATATTTGGAAAATCTAACTGTTAAATTACATGTTCTTTACACTCTTAGTACACTTATCAAATTTTGTGTCAATTGAATATTATTTACTATATGATTATAAACTCACATTTTATGCATATATTTATGTTACAAAATTTTGCAATTTAAACACTTTATTAATGACATAGTTATTAATCTTTAATGTTCTAGAAATTTTGCAAATATGTTGTATGTAAGAAGAATATGTAATCTAATGGTGGATTTTTCAAAATTCGCCTCCAATAAATAGATATTGAGAAAGACTGTACCTTTAAGTTACAACCAATTTTGTAACTAAACTTTATCTTTTGGAAAAACTAATATCAACAACGGTAAAACTTCATTTTCTAAATGTCACCTATTTCTAAAATCATCATTGCAAAATGATGACTTTTATTTTATGTTTTACTCGAAGCTTTGGAGGGTTTGCACCTCAGAAAAGTCAATTTCTGAAGAAATATTGTTTATAATTTTTTTTGACACTAGCTTTGTATCTCATAATAAATGAGCACGAGTGGAGGGGGAATTGTTATAATATACTTAAGATTTAAAAATGGAGTTTCTTGACAAATTTTACAATCTTCTATTATTTTTTATGTTCCAGAAAAAGCCTCTTCAAAAGGATAACAAGGTATATATAGCATGAAACAATACTATAGGAAAAGCAAACTTCAACACTGCAAATGGGAGAATCAACTTTATTCATGAGAGTGAAAATTTACGACTCAATATAAATAATTTGGTTTTGGTAAAACTTGTTGCCTTAAGAAACCCAATCATTACAAACGAAATGAGAGAGAGAGAGAGAGAGAGAGAGAGAGAGAGAGAGATCAACAAGTGGGCAACACATACAGACATACTTATATTCTTACAAAATATAAGTTAGAAAAAAGTTTTATTTATTAGATATCTAACCCAAAACTCCACGATATACCAAGAACAACCTCCAATCATTAGCCACTGATATAAAATTCTTTGTAGAAGTACACCTTCTAGACCCATTGACCCCCAATCGTCACCATCACATGTTCCAAAAAGGTTTTGTTGTGCACCATCCTTTCGTCCTTAAGCTTTCAGAGTGCAATTTGTTTTATTTTTGATAGGTAGGGTGAGATAAATGATTTGCAATAGTCAAGTTTATATAGGCTTTAGGAATTGTAAGAAACTCTAGGCCACATTAATTTTATGGTGCCACATATATAACAAAAGTACAACAATTTCTTCCATATTGTTTTTCCTAGAAAAAGCCGGGTGTTGTGTCATGAACATCTTTTGTGAAATCATCAAGTCTTCCATTGAAGGTAAATTCCACAAACAAGAAATTGAATACCCCAGTTGGATTTCCATATTAGAAAATATGGTACCAAAGATGCTTTTAGGTTTTCTTTTTACTCATTAATGTCATTTAATTTTCATGCAAGAGAAATTACGAAGCAAAAGTACTAGTCAAGTAATCAAAAAGTGATTGAAAAAATCCTTATTGTATATTTATAAACTACACAGTAGAGAGAATGAGTTATATACTATGAATGGTCATGATTGTAAAAATCTCGGCTGCCTCAATAGGTTGGCAGCTTGCTTAACACACATGTTCAAAGGGTTCCCAAAAAAAAAAAAAAAAAAAAAAAATGGTGTAATAATAGATACAGTAATTATCAAGGACGTTTTCTTTGTAAGCAATATTATAGGTCCATTTTCTCATTCTTTGAATGAAAACGAAGGGGAATTGTTTTTTTTTTTTTTTTTTTTTTTTTTTTTTTTTTTTTTTTTTTGTGAATTTTAACGGTATATAAAAATGCTTATATTGTAAAATTAGAGCACATATGCTTTTACCAAAAAAATTATTTAAAATTTTATTTTTAGTATATTTCTTTTCTATTAGAATCCTTAACTCTATATAATAAGATAATTCAAAAAGTTAGTTATCACTATCTAAATTATTAAAAATACTCCTAATTCAATTAGATCATTTTTATTCCTAAAAAATAAAAATGAGCTTAAAATTGTAATTCAAAAAAAATTGAAAAACAAAAAAAAAAAACTATCAAATAAATTTCCAATAACTTCCCACTAGATTTCCTATAACTTCCGACTAAAGTCCTAGACAGATGCAAATTCCTCATCAGTCTAAAAAATAAAAAACCTACAATTCCATGACTCACAACTTCCCAATCCACATTTGACGAACTGCCTTTTTTTTTTTTTTTTTTTTTTTAATGAATGTCTTTTCTCTATTCAAAATAAAAATGACTATGTGTGTAGTTTAATTGAATGGAAAATTATAACATTAAATTTTTATTAAAAAAAAAGCCTCAGCACATTTTTTCAAATTTTATATTTGCATTAAGTTATTGGATACTTTTTATTTATTGTGAGAGACCGTGCCCCCGGCCTATTTTTATAGTGTTGGGCCAAACCCACGTGAATTGGTGAAGTCGTGTTATTGTCTCTTAAAATGGAGGTTCGACTAGTTATATTTTCCCCTTTAAATTAAGGGTTTTATAATGGAGTCGCCAATTATTTAATTATTGGGATAAATAGGAAAACCAAAATTGAAAAATTCCTCATTTTATCAATTTTCAATTGAATTTACATTGATTATAGGAAAATTACATGATTTTGGTCCTAGATACAATCTAAGATAAAGTACATAGCTTTGTTTCCTATTTACAATCTAGAAATTGAAAATTACAAGGATAAACATTGGTCTATCAACCCTTGAAGTTTGGAGGCTATGTTACAAGGTGAGAAGGTGTTAAGCACCCACCTTACCTGGTAAAACCGGTTTTCTAGATTATAGTGGCTAACATTCATATCATATCATCCAATATGTCAATCAATTTGCATGTTGAATTTAATGTGTGTGCATATGATGAACCCTAATTCAATTTATTAAGCATTGCATTTGGATTGAAAAATAAATTCTAGTGAATGTGTGTGTATGGTGATATCCTAGATTCAAGGATTTGAAAGAATTATGAAACAAACATGTTTTTCATATTTTTAATGTGGATTTAAAATCAAAACTAGTATTTATGCATGAAAATGTGATGAACAACTAAGAACATGTGAAGAACACATAAGAACATTCAAACATATTCAAGAGAATTTAAATAATTACTATTATGCTTTAATCCTAACTTCTCATCATGTCAACACAAAAAATAAGTTAGGAAAAGGGATCATATCTTCATGCAATATCCATATGGTGGAGGAGGAGACTCTTGAGGGAGGTCCTAAGGGTGGAGAAAAAGAAGATTTAGGAGAGGAAGAGTGAGTCTCACTCAATACCTTGAGTCTCAAGAAGACAAAGATTCAACAAGACTACTCAACTTCCTAGAACTCAAGAGAGGAGAATAGAGGGTTTTTTTTTTTTTTTTTGTCTTTGGAATGAAGGAGATGGTGAGTTTATATAATAATGGTGGAGGAAATATGAATGAAAGACCATTCAATGAAGGTTGACAAAAAATCAAGAACCTAGACCTCATTTTAGCTTTGGGGAAAATCTGGTGCATTAAATGGAGAGATTGGTGGAAGTGAGGAGCAAGCCAAAATTCAGTTTTCCCGTAACTGCTGTAACAACCTGTAGAGCCAACTTCGAAAAATCATATCTGACTAAATTTAGATCGGAATTATCTTGTTCTTATGCTCAAATTGAAACCTCGGATGTCTAGTTTTTGGGAAAATTAACCTCATTCACAGATTCAATATATTCTGAGAGATATTGATGAAATGGTGAACATAGGTAATTTGTTAGAAAATTATTTCAGCACAATTAACATTAACAGGTTCTAAATTAGCTCCCAATTAACATTAAATGGCTCCAATCACTTCTATTTCAAACTTAATTGGTTCCAAATTTACCCTAATTAAAAGATAATTGCACAAATTACTCATTGAATAATTAATGTTTATCTATCTAATTAATTAGGTATATGCAACCTCATCATAAAATGTAGTCCTAACCAATCAAATTATGACACATCTTTAATCTCAAATTGATTATAATTATAACCAATTGGAATCAATTTTTCATAATCACATATAGTCGGACTCAAGTTATGATAGTGCATTTCGGCCATTAAAACTATATTTGATGATAACTTTCGAACTGATGGTCCGATTAGGGCTTATGACCAGTTGATTTGATTGTTACAACATCAAAATCATTTTGGTGAAATGAGATTAAGGGTTAGTGGCCATAATCAAGATGCATATTTCCAAGGCAAAATTACCCTTTTACCCTTCATGTGAGGTTAAATGCGGGTTGCAAAATGGGGTGTCAACATTTATATTTTCAAATTTTAAAGTGTTTTATTTAAACCTTAAATATTCAAAAATTGTTTCATTAAAAATTTCTATCACATTTTTTCCATTAATACCATTAAACATCATGTGCAGAGTTGCTCTAATTTATTTTTATTTTCCAAAATTTGAGGTTTAAATTAGGAATGGTAATAGGCCAAGTTTGGGCCAGGTTTTTTTATACCTAAACCCGCCCCACGGGCTTGGACCCAACCCGTTTAATACACAGGTTTTTTTAGGCCTGCTCCGTTAGGCCTTGCGGGCCCCGTCTAGTCCTGTTAGATTTAGGCCTAATCCACAGCCCAATCAAATTTAAAAAAAAAAAAAAAAAAAAAAAAAGATTGAATTGAAGCCCAAATTTATTTTTGCCTATATTCAAGCCCTATGACGTCCAAATTCAAGCCCATATAACGTGGCCCAAATGCCAAATCATAGGTTATTAATCATAAATCAATAAATCACCTATTAAATATAAATCTATAAATAAATCATAGCTAATATCATAAATCAATAAATCACTTGTTAATTATAAATCTATAAATCATAGCTAAGATCATAAATTGATAAATCACCTAGCTAAGGTAACCATTTAATCATAAATCAATAAATCATAGCTAAAATCACTTGCTAAACATAAAAATAAAATATATCCAACATGTCCAAGAAATAAGTATCACAAGTCCAAGAAATTAAAAAGCTACAAAATAAATCCCACAAGTTTAAGATAATTACAAACCAACAAGTTAATCCAACAAGTCTAAGAAATTAAAAAGCTATTAAATTAATATAAAAAATCTAATCCTCCATAGCTGTGACACAACTCCCATCCTCTTCATTAGGCTCCCCATCATCAAGAACCATCATCAAGAATTGATTGAAGTGTACAATCTCTTGGCATAGTTGAAGAAACTACAACAATAATGAATTAAAAAATGGAATAAACTTCATCAAATTATAACTAGCAAATATAAAAATACAATTTTGATTTCATTTTATAAATACAAATTATACAATTGCCAACCTTTGATTTCACCTCATAACCAATTCTGAGCACACATCATTGCCTATATAGCCTTAGGATGAAGCCTACTACGGTGTGTTCTTAACAGTCTCCCACTAGTGCTAAAGGCCGATTCTGAAACAACAGTTGTGATAGGAATGACTAAAATATTCCTTGCAATCCTTTGTAAAGTAGGATGCTTGAGACCATTACTTTTCCACCATGCCAAAATATCAAAGTTTTCACTCCTCTTCAACACTCTCTCATCAATGAAGTGATCAAATTCTATTCTAACACTCTCATGTTTCTTTGAACTACTTGAATCTGTTAACAAACAAATCAAAAGATGACATTGTCCCACTCAACCTACATTTCATTTGTACCACATAATTTGAAGTACTTGCAGGCATATGAGAACTTCCTTCATTATCTACAAGGGACTCATCTACGTCTCCATACTCATCAAGCACACCTCATATGCAACATAGACCCACTTAACATAAGAGAACTAGTATCAAGCTTGTTCAAAAGAAGTCTTATCATAAAATCTTTAGTACTACAATTATCAACAGTTATTGTGGACAACTTCCTATCAATGTTCCACTCTAAAAAACAATCAACAAGGACATTAGCAAGGACATCTTTCATGTGTGGAGAAGGAACATAAACAAACCTAGAAAAATAATAAGGATAGTTATAACATAACTCAATAAACACTATGATCGATGACATATGGTACAATTCATATAGTTTAATAAATTTAACATTCATAGATCAAAACATTACCTTAAAACCCGGCTTTGCAATGTTCAAGTGTGATCGATAAAGTGAGCGCTAATGACCATGAACCCTTTCTTTTTGTTATTCGAAGTCCACATATCAGTTGTAATTGCCATCCTACTTCTATTCTTGTCCGTCATCTTCAAAACTTTCTCCCTCTCATTATCATAAATTTTAGGAATGTTACTCTTCAAAGTGTTTCTTGAGATAAGTTTAAACAAAGGTTGAAGAGAACCCACAAATTCTCTAAACCTAATGTGGTCAACCATTGAAAATGGGTATTCATGTAGGATGACCATACGAGCAATATTACTCCTCACTTTGACTTGATCAAATTGGTAAGGATTTAAACTCATTGTTCCATCCACCTTATTCTGTTGTTTAATTAACACTTGTTGTTGCATATCCCTTATATCTTTAAACTTCAACCGTGGACATCTTGCTAAATGATTACGCAAATGGCTTATACCTTAGCTAGACTCACCCAGGTAAAGTTTGCCACAATGATGGTGTTGGGCTTTAGATTTCCCATCAACTTTCTTCCTTGTAAAATGCTCCCAAACATCTGAGGTAGTCATTCTTTTTCTACTTGTATCCACATCCTCATTTGTATCCTCTTGCTCTCCCTCTTCCTCTGTCTCTTCTTATTCCTCTACCTCTACGTCGTCTCCCACTAAGTCCACCATTGGGGATTCGGACTCCCAATTGGTTTAGAAGTTTGGAAGTTAAAAATTCTATCAATGAAAACAAATATTCACAAATTCATTATTACACATATTCATTGATTAATTGACACAAATTCATAATTACTCCTATTCACAAATATTCAAAATTTCTATCAATCCAATCATAATTAAACATGATTAACTACAAATTCAAACACTTACTCATTGTTTAATGGGCATAAAGGTGATGGTGATCCTGTGGGTGAGCTGCTAGAAGGCGACAATGGCGAGGGTGATCATGAAAATGGTGAAGAAGACCGTATAGCAAGCAAGGGACAATATGCGGTTCTCAAGGGAGAGCCGCATGGTGAGGGGGAACCAAATTTTTTTTTTTGTTTGCTATTTCCCTTTTAGGCACTGCATTCATAACAAACACAAAAAACAATAAACACAATTTCTTCCATTAAACAATTACACTTTCTTTGAAAAACATTTTCCCATAGAATTTATTTTTCCATCAAACTACACTCAATTATTCACTCATCAAAAATGAAATGTCCCACTTGCTTTTTTATAGCTAACATAACAAGGCTTTAACTTATATTGGCAAACCAAACTACACACCCAAAATACATATATTGATAAACCAAACTATACACTCAAAATTTAGCATTGATAAATCACACAGTCTCCCCTTCTTGTAAATAACTGAGAAGCCCCACTTTAATAACTGAAAAACATATTTAATCTTTTTTTAAATGATACGAATCAACAAAATAGATTACAGGGACTCGGTTTAATCTTTTTTTAAATAATTTGAATCAACGTATTTAATCCTTTTTTAAAAATAATATGGATCAACAAAACCCCCTTTTGATGAATACAGGGACATGGTTTGGGTACAAAAATAATATGAATCAACAAAATAGAAATTGATGAGTTTTGGGAAAAAAAAAAAAAAAAAAAAAAAAAAAAAAAACATACCTTTGCTCGGCAAATGGGACTTAGTTTGGGTTTCAGGCCATGATGTCACTTGATTCCTCGTACCTTTGCTCGACAAATGAGATTCATATGAAACAAACATATCAGACTGAATACAATATATATATATATATATATATATATATATATATATTGAAAAGAACAAAACAAAACAGACCAACGATGACAACTTAGGCCGACAGTGAGATTGAGAGTGGGTGAGAGTGAGTAAGCTTGGGCTGGACGTGATAGAGCTTGGACTAGTGGTGATAGCTTGGGTCGGCAGTGAGATTAAGAGTGAGTAAGAGTGAGTGAGAGTGGGTGAGCTTGGGCCGAAGGTAACAAAGCTTAGACCAGCGGTGACAGCTTGGGCCGGCGGTGAGATTGAGAGTGAGTGAGAGTGGGAGAGGAGAGTGAGCTGAAGTGAGAGGGGTGGCTGTGAGTGTGTGAGCTGAAATGAGAGATTAATTTTAGGGTTTATATATATATATATATATATATATATATATTTATTTATATATGAGGGTGTTTTGGTAATTTAAGAGTTAATCGGGTCGGGTTTTACCAAAACTTGAACCCATTTCGGGTTTTTTTTTTTTTTTTAACCCAAACCCGACCCTATTCTTTATCGGGTTGGGCCAGGTATCCATGGGTCAAGCATTAATTGCCATCTCTAGTTTAAATGAATTTACCCAAAACTCTAAGATTTAAATAAAACTATCTTAAACTATGAGATTGAAATGAAACTCTTTTAGAAATTTGAAGTTTAAATGAAACATTTTGAAATTTCATGACTAAATCAAACATACTCAAAACTCTAAGATTTAAATATTAATTTTCCCTTTTTTAAAAAAATAAATGAAACAAAACTATAAAAATCTCTGTAGAGGTTTTTAGTGAAAGTTTTTTTATTTAATGATATTTTTGAAACTATAAAATTTCTATTACAAAAATAAGACTATGTAAACTTCCTTTTAAGTATAATCAATTAATCTTTTACGGGAGGGAGCTTATATAAAAATACATAATTAGTGGTCTACTGCTATAAAAAATGATATACATTTTTTATTTTGGTTGTGATCTCAACTTACCATGTGTGAGATTGTAGTGATGTTATGTAAGGATGGAATCTCACAGATGTGAATCATTTCGTTGCATTCTATTATACTGAGCACTCATATCGGCGTGGGTATAATAAAAAAAATGTTTCAAATTTACATATTTAAGCCAAAAAACTACCTATATCAATTAATCTATAAATGTGTAAATATTGTTGCTACAGTAATTGTGTATATTTATACAATTATTATTCACATGCAAATATATATATATATATATATATATAGACACACATAGAGAGAGAGAGAGAGAGAGAGAGAAAATAATTGGTAAATAAATAATATTTTAATGAAATGTAGTAAAATAAATAATTTGATATGGGTTATTTTGAATGGTGGTTGTGTAAAATAAATTTTTTTTTTTTTATAAAGTAGGCTCTTATGCAAAAATTAAGGCTATAAACAAACCAAACCGCTCATGAACAACTCAAGATCAGCTCGATAAAAAGCTCGTTCATGTTCGTTTGTTTACAAACAAGTCAAGCTTGAGCCTTAGTTTTAGGCTTATTTGATAAACAAGTTGAGCTCAAGCGAAAAAAATTGTTTGTGAACAAGCTCATGAGCAATAAGGCTTGATACAAAACATGCCGAGCTAAACCTCGTTTATAGCTTGATATATGTTTACTAAGTAAACTTATTATTATGACATTATACATATGTATTGGAATGTTAATTTATAACTTGTTTATTTATATATGTTTTGGAATGTTAATTTATTTAGATTTGTGAAGATTGTAGTTTGTACGAATGACAAATGTGGATGTAAAAATTGCATTTGGAACAATTACTCAAGCTATAGACAATAAATGATGATGGATGGATTTAATTATGTAAAGTTGTAATTTGAATAAATTCTAATCACGGGTATTAGAAGCATGATAAAATGAGTATATTATATATATATATATATATATATATATGTATGTATGTATGTATGTATGTATATTTGTTTACTTGATTTTTGGTGATATAAGCATTTGATGATGCAATTTTTTTGGATCCCAAGCTAAAAAGCTTGACTTGAGCTCAAGTTTGAGCTTGATATTAAGCTCGAGCTTGGCTTGACTAATTAATCAAGCTAAGTCAAGCCGAGCTCAAACTTTTGGCATTCTCACAAACTCGAGTTCAAATATTGCTTTTAAGCCAAGCTTGAGCATTTGATTTTTATTGACGAACCAAGCTCAAACACACACTATTCGGCAAAGCTTAGCTCATTTACAGCCCTAGCAAAAATAAACAAAATTTGTTGCACAAGCTGATTGTGAATGCTCTAAATTAGGACAAGTCTTTCTTGTAAAATCTTCTTAAAAAAAATAAAAATAAAAATAAAAAAAGGTCTTACTCATAGAAAACAAAATTAATTAATTAATTAATTTTTTATTTTTTATTTTTATGAATTGTGAATCTTTATTAGAGAAAAAGAAAACACAACAAAGACTACACAACAGCCAATGAACATGCCTCCACCCTTAAAGTATCTCCAGCAAATTTTTCAAATTTTTGTACTATTTGGTGAGTGAACAGTGACTTTTACCTTTTATCTACTCACTTTATAAAATATATTTTCCAACGAATTTTCTATATTTTCTCTATTCCATTAAAATATTATTTCTTCATTATTTCTTTAATATTTTTTTAATTCTTCTTTTACTCATGCGCACAAAAAAGTTAGCTCTAGAATTTTTTAATATGATAAATTCTTTTGCTAATCTACAGTAACTCATCAAATTTGATGAGTTACTGTTCATGGGCAAAAAAACCTTTTGAGGAATAGAGAGGTTGTTGGAGTAATGAATTATGGTTTCATTCTCTATTATAGAGAGAATTTTGGATTTAGCTATACCATTGAAGATGCTCTTAGAACATCACCGATTGGGGGGGGGGGGGGCATCAAAAGAACCAATTATCCTGTTACATATAGACCATTTAGCAAGAATATGGGCAGCTCTATTGGCTACTCTCGGAGTCCAACAAAAAGAAGGCCCATTAATTTACATGGTTCGCAAGAGTGATGATTTCTGAGATTATATTTTGGATCCTCCATGGGGTATCTACATTCAAATTAGAAATGGCTTGGATGCACACTCTGAAGTACCCTTCAATGCGTATGGATTCAAATGGAAGTTGTGTTGAAAGGAAGGTTGCCCACCTTAGAACTTCAGCTTTTACTTGCAGAGGGAGGTTGGTGTTTGCCCATTTGGTGCAGGCAAATACCAACTCCCCTCTACAATCTCTAGCCACTGCAGAAATGATGGATCTTGACTTTCCAACCGCTGCATCAACACTAATTTTCAATGACCCTCTACAAGGCATCTATCACTGAGCAACAGTTCTTGGTGGAGACGATGTTGATGTGTTAGTTCTTACACCTTTGAACTCTGCAAATGCTTTGGAGCGCCGAGCTCTAATGTCTTCATGGCTCAGTTCAATTCCTTCAAACAAAATTCCATTTCTTAGCTTCCACACTCGATCACATATAATTGCACCAAACAGTAGAAGATCTTTCCATTCATTGCCTTATATGGATCTGATGGAGGATTCAACAAAAAATTAACATAATTAATTAATAAGAGAACCACATGACTTTTTCATAATTCACAAAGATAATTAATTTGTGACCTGTCTTATTGGAGCAACTACACCAGCTCATGGATAGTCTTTTAAAATACAAAAAGTGCTCAATTTTACACATTTTAACCCAAAAACCCCCCACATCAGTTTTTGTAAAAAAGTCTAAATATGCACAATATTGGTCTTGCAAATGAACAGTAACTGTGTATATATACACGGTTACGGTTCACCGTGTAAATGATTTTTTTATTCTTTTTTTCTCTCTCCTCTCTTCACCTCACTCTATTTTCCTTTCTCTCTCCTTTCATGGTTACTGTTCACAATGTTAAAAAAATGAATATTTTATTTGAATAAATATGTATAATAGACAAACTGATGTGAGTATTTTGTAAAAATAAATGCATAAAATTAAAAAAAAAAAAAAAAAAAAAAAAAAAGCAAGTTTTAGATGACATACTGATGTGGATACTATAATATGTGTATTTTAATTGTTTGCAAAAGTTACTGCTCATTTACAAGACTCGAGAGCATTCACATCAGTGCTTCTAAAATCTTGTATAATAGAAAAAGACACCACTGTAGCATGTGTATATAATATTTTAATAATTTTTGCTTTGCTCCTTTTTTTCTCTCTCTTCTCCATCTGCAAAACTAACCCTCCATCGTCATGTTCTTTCTTCTTCTGATACACACACTCCCACAGACACAAAATCAAAAATCAACTACAAACATAAAAATTCAATCACAAAATCAACCACTAGAACAAAATTGTTAGATTGGTGATCGGTGATTGTGGATCGTGGATTGGAGAGGCGATTTGGATTGGTGATGTGGATCAGTGTTGACGGAGATCAGTTTTGATGGAGATTGGTGATGGGTTGACGAAGATCGGTGTTGATGGATATCGGTTTTAATGGAGATCGGTGTTGATGGAGTGCTTGTGATGGTGCTTCTGGGTTGACGGAGATCGGTGGAATGGAGAGGCGTTGTGGTGCTTGTGATGGCTGTGGTGTTGATGGAGTTCTTGCTCTGGTGCTTCTGGGTTTTGAACGTGAGAGAAAGAAGAAAAAAGAAGAGGAAAAAAAGAAAGAGGAAATGGTAGAGATAAGGAAAAAGAAAGAAGAAGAAAGAAAATGAAGTATTGGAAAAAGAAACGGGTAGGTAAAATAATATTATAAAAAGAATATAAAAATATTATTTATATCAAATATAGTGTATAATAGATAGATTGATGTGGGTGTTTTATAAAATTGATTGTGCAAAAAAAAAAAAAAAAAATATATTTTTTATGTAAAATAAACGAAATCTTTTGCATCCACTGATATAGTTGCTCTCAGTTCCCTACTGAGACTACAAAAGCTATTGGATTTGAAGTTTATTTAAGCATAAGACTATAAGAGCCAACTTTTTATATTTTACATTGCCATTTTTTCAAAACATTCACAGTTTATCTATTTTACTGTTTATTCTATTTGAGTAATAATATTTATTTAATTTTTTATTATATTGATCAAACAAGCACCTACCCACATGGCCCACTATCCTCCTTTTTTTTTTCTTTTTTTCTTTTTTTTTCACGCCAACACTCTTTCTTTTTCTCTGAACCTTCTCCCTCTTTCTTTTTTTCCTTTTCCTTCTTCCTTCTTCTCTTTATTCTTTCTTCTTTTTCTTCTTCTTCTTTTACAGTCAAATTTTCAAACTCGAACCAACCTCACTGCCGCCATCATCACACCGCCAGCAACAACCCAAAGCAAGCCCTAGTTGCAACGACCCACCACCGCCACCTCTTATCTTGATGTAGTGCTGCCATGGTCCTCAATTGACTTCATCTGAGTTTTGGTTGATTTTGGGGTTTGATTTCATCTGGTTCTTGCTGGTTCTAAGATGGGTTATTGCTAATTTTAGTTTTTTGGGTTTTTGTATTTGGGTGATACAACCTTGATTAGTGGTTGAGGTTGGACAGGGATGGTTTTGTGATTTTGTTGTCGGAAGGAGATAGAGATTGGTGGTCAAGGCTGGGGCAGGGGTGATTTTGTGGTTTTGTTGTGAGAAGAAGACAAAGGGGAAGAGCAAGACGAAGGGAGAGGGAAAAAAAAAATCATTTACATGAACAATGATTATGGATAGATTTTTTTTTTTTTTTTAATACCAGATAAACATGCATTAGATAGAAAAGGAGATAGTACAAAAAGTAGGCCACCTGGCTTATACTAGGTTCGGATTAAGCCTGTAGTGGCTAACTGGAAAGCAAGTAGTTATAGCAGCTAGGTCTATTAGAGCATCCACAGTAGTGGAGCTAAATATTTAGCTATTTAGCTCCACTAAAACTTACTTTATCTATTTTACTTATACATATGCATACATACGCTGCAACAGCGGATCTATTTTAGCTTTCAACACAATAAAATAATATAAATATCACAATAAAATATTATAACTACTACAATAAAATAATATATTCTACTACCAAAAAAAACATTCACAGTACCAACCACAACCACCTCTACCATCAACCACAGTCACAACCGCCACCACCACCAGTCCACAGCAAGAAAAAGATGAATAAATAAATAAACCCAAATCTCAAATCTTTTTCCTCAGCCACCGCCACAACCACCACCAGAAAAAAAAAAAAAAAAAAAAAAAAAAAAAAAAAACCCAAATCTCCAATCTTTTTCCTCAACCATAGCCACAGCCACAACCACCACCAACACCACCAACAGCAGCAACACCAGCAGTCCACAGCAGAAGAAAAAAAAAAAAAAAACCCAAATCTCTGTAATAGGCGATCGGCGGCGTGGGTCTGCGATCGGTGGCTTGGGATTGTGATGCCCCAATTTGATTGATTATGTGATGTGTGTGGATGTGTGATGAGTCCCACATCGGGTATTTACTGGGTTGAACTGGGCTTTATTAACAACTACAAGGAGCCTCAATAGTGACTAGTCCTTTTGAGGTATAGCGCAGATGTGGCTAGCGCTTTTCCTTGGGTCGTTACATATGGTATCAGAGCTATACCCTAGCCGGAAGTGTGGGCCCCACACGCGAGGACGCGTGTGCCCATAAGGGGGGTGGATTGTAGTGACCCAAAAGTGGGGTCTTGCATTCCATGGAATCCCACATCGCCTAGGGAAGCACATGAGAATGTGTTTATAAGGAATGACTTCCCTTCAATGTGAAGAGGCCTTTTCCCCAGCGCAACCTGGGGAAAAACAAAACCGTGAGGGGTATGGGCCCCAAAGCGAACAATATCTACACAGTTGGGGCGGGGTCGTTACAGATGGTATCAGAGCTGGCCCGGTAACCCCGTGTGGGCTCAGAAACACTACCCCACAAAGTGGGCCCTAACGAGGACGTTAGGGATTTAAGTGGGGGAGATTGTGATGCCCCAATTTGATTGATTATGTGATGTGTGTGGATGTGTGATGAGTCCCACATCGGGTATTTACTGGGTTGAACTGGGCTTTATTAACAACTACAAGGAGCCTCAATAGTGACTAGTCCTTTTGAGGTATAGCGCAGATGTGGCTAGCGCTTTTCCTTCGGTCGTTACAGGGACGGCTGGGTTGGGCCGACGGCGGGGAATGAGGGAGCTTGAGAGAGTGATGGTGAGAGAGGAGAGTGACGGTGAGTTTTGAGAGCGGCTTGGGACGGCTGGTCGGGCCGGAGTGAGAAAGAAGATGAGAGCTTGAGGACAGCTGGTTGGGCCGGAGTGAGAAAGAGGATGAGAGCTTGAGGACAGCTGGTCGGAACTGTGAGATTGCACAGTGACAGAGAGGATGAGAGCTTGAGAGAGTTTTGGGGAGAGGATGAGAATTCAGAAGAGTGAGAGAGAGGCACAAAGTGAGAGAGATAAAAAGAATAAAAAAAAAAAGGGAACGGTATTATTTTAATCCCCGGTAAGAATTAAATATTATTATTTTTGTTTAGCTCTCATGAATAGTACACATCTATAAATAGATGTGTACTGTTCATGTGGAGCTAAAAAATATGGATATAGCTCCACTACTGGAGTGTAATTTTGGTATCAGTGGAGCTAAATTATAGCATTATAGCAATATAGCACCACTGCTATGAGTGCTTTTACATGTGAGATAATATCCTTGGGCAAAAAAAGTAATGAGTGGTCAAACCCTGTTGTTGGAGTTGATTCAAGTCTGCAACAAAATTTTGCTGTGTCCAAGATGGTTCTTTTCCTTGGTTGCAAAGCTGCACAAGTCTCTTGTTGTTGCTGATTATCAGAATTTTGTTGTATCCCAGCTGCATAGACTTCAAAATTGCTTCTCCCACTGCATCTTGGATTGCAAGTTGCTGAGTCTTCCTTCCACTACTAGCTCCTCCAGAGAAAAGCACATTTCCTTCCAAAGTCTTTGCCTCATAAGCATATCCTCTTCTCTTTGAACTTCTGTTTTTATGGGCTGCTACCTTAAAAATAATCTACTAGTTCTGGTTGGAGGGAAAATGATGAGGTTGTTGAATGGCTTCAATCTCCTGTTCCTAACTAGTTTGGAATTCCTCTTGGCACTTGCAAGTGAGGGAGTATAACTTCCATAGGGTTAGGCAAAATTCCTTGGTGTTAGGCAAAATTCCTTGGTGAAGGACCTTGTTTCTATGATTCCAGATGGACCATAGATTCATTTTGAAGGATACAGCCCTCTACCATACTCCCTAGATTCATTTTGAAGGATACAATCCTCTACCCATTGCTTGATTGAGCTGTACTGCAGTTCAAAGGATCTGATTGCCAAATTAGATCCATGTCAAATGGCTCTTGTAAAAGGGCACATCATGAAAAGATGATTCAAGGATTCCTTATCCTCATTGCACATCAGATAGTTATTAGAGACTAAAATTCCTTTGTTGTTTAGGACTTTAAAGACAAGCAGGCTTTCATGTAGGAGTTTCCATATGAAAGTAGGGATCTTTTGACGAAGTTTCACTTTCCAAATCCTGTTCCAAACAATAGGAGAAACCCCATAGGTTCTTTGATCTTGAGTATTTGGGTGTTGATTTTGATGAAGCATATGGTATGCTTTGTTCACTTTGTATTTCCCAGAACTTTAGTGTTTCCATAGGAGTCTATCTTCTATCCCAGAGGTCCTAGGAAGCGGAAAATTCAAAATCTCCTCACAATCATGTACTTGGTAAAGCTTTCTAACTAGATCAACTTTCCAATTTTTTGTTTCCTGGTCAATGAGGTTTGCAACAGTGCTATTAAGAAGATTGTTCTCTAATAAGGTGGTGTTTGAACAGTGAAACCAATCAAGATGTGTCATGTGTGAGTGAGATTTTGTCTCCACTTCCAATTAGCCAACGTCCCTATTTAAGGGGAGGCAAAGTGGAAGAAGCAATGCTTTTCGAGCAAAAATATGTAAAACTAACACTTTTTCTATGTTGCACTCTAAAAAATGGAGTATTTTTAAAACCAATTTTACAATCTTCTCTTCTTTTCCGTGTTCCAAAAGAAGCCTCTACAACAAAAATAGCATGAAACAGTACTCTATAGCATGAAACAGTACTCTAGGAGAAGCAAACTATAACACTGCAAATGAGGCTATCATTTTACTCATGAAAGAGAGACAATTCAGAATAAAAACACATAGTTCAATTTATTAATAAAATCATTTCCCCGAAAAACCCAATCATTACCTGAAAAACAAAATGAATCGAAAAGAGAGAGAGAGAGAGAGAGAGAGAATGAAGGGCATGTACTTTTATTATTCTTAAAAAAAAAAAAATTATTATAACTCTTGAACCCAAAACTTCAAGATATACCAAGAACAGTCTCCTTTCATTATATATGTTTAATTGTAGCTTTGTGTATAAATATTTTTAATTTATAGGGCTCTATTAATTAGAAGTACCAAATCCTCATGTGTGAGCTCATAACTATTCTTTACTTCACATGTGAGCATCTATCACATTGAACTAACTTATCTTAACATGTAAATCTTTTATAAAATTATGAATAAACTACTCTCTTAAAAAAAAAAAAAAAAATTGTACTTTTTACTTAATGTGGGACTCAATCCTTATATGTACGTAAGATGGTAAGAGTAAGAGGCACCCTTAATTATAAGAGTTGCACCACATGTATACAATAGTTCATGCTGAAGTTTAACCATAGCTTTGATAACAATTTTTTTTTTTTTTTTTTAAGGAGGGAGAGAATCGCTCAAGGGATCCTTGAAATTTTCTAGGGAGAGATGCGATTAAGGGTCCAAATCTACATAGCTTTTATTTTTTTGACGAAACTATAATGTTAATCCCTCAAATTTACCCTGTATGCATAATTGGTCCCTTAAGTTTCACGTGAGAATAATTAATCCCTCAATTTTTAAAACTAACTTGTATTAGTTATTTTACTAACTACCATTAGTGGTATTACTCACATAGCTAATGGAGCAATAAATTGACATTTTTTTTATTAAAAAATTATAAAATAAGTTTACACGTAATAAATTCACAAACCAGTACCAATAGAATTTGATGCTCAAACCCACCACTTCTTAAAAAAAAAAAAAATCACAAACCCACCCATAAGAGAGAGAAGGGGAGAGAGTAGAAACCCAATCACTAACCCGCCGCCCAGTGGAGACCCAAGCCTAGCCGGCACACCGGCAACAGCCCAAGCCCTAGCCACCACCGGTGACAGCTACTGACCCGAGTCCTATTTCTAGTGATTGATATTATTGTATTTCACAATTGCAGGTATTTCTACATTTACAAACAAGGTTGCTCTTACATAAGAAAAACATCAATTTTGATCCCTGAAACTGGAATGATCGAATGTGTGCCCATTAGCATTCAATGAATATATTCCTTTCCTTGATGTTTCTTACATAAAGAGTTTGCTGCCCAACTTGGATGTTTCTAGAAAAGAAGAGCTAGAAAGACATTGCCCTCCATTTGAGAAACGATTATTTTGCTTGATTCCACACCAGAAGATTATAAGATACCAATATGATGGCCAGCAAGCCGAGATTTTTTGTGGCGGAGCAATGTGAATCATACATGACTTGCTGCAATCAAAGGAGAACAAAATTAGGTACATGAGAAGAATCAGCTCTGGTGGTTCCCAGTTGGGGGTGTTACCTATTTCAAACACGGATCCTCTAATTAAGTATATTCAAACGTACATGTGTAAACTTATTTTGTAATTTTTTAAATAAAAAAATGCCACATTATTAAAAAAAAAGTCAATTCATTGTTCCGTTAACCATGTAAGTAACACTACTAATGGCAATTAGTAAAAAGACTAATACAACCCAATTTTAAAATTTGAGGAACTAATTGTGCTCATTAGAAACTTGAGGGACCAATTGTACACATAGGATAAACTTGATAGATCAATATTGTAGTTTTGCCTACTTTTCTCGCACAAAAAAAATTGATAGGTTAAGAACATGTTATATGGATATGAATGTAGTGATTTTATGGGATGGAATTTGGCCAAAGTGTTAAAGTGTACCACCCCGTTGTGTTCTATCATATTAAATCATGACTCAAGTCTTACTAGTAGAAAACAAAATAGCGAGACTTTTTCATAAATAATGTTAAAATTAAACTTTTTCTTTTGTAGAGAAAAAAAAAAAAAAAAAAAAAAAAAAAAAAAAGCCCTTACATATCCAGATAATATAAAGAAACATGAGAATTAACGTGCTCAAGATCAATGAGAAGTCAATGACGGAACTAGGAATTCAATTTAGGGGGCAATATTAAAAGCAAAATTAATATAAAAAAACTAATTGATATTAATAACAAACTAAATAAATAAATATATATATATATATATTAATGTAATTTAGAGATTGATCTAAATATATAGAGTTTAAACATGCAATTTGATTTCTTAAAATAAATTACTGTAAAAGTGTTAAGAAAATAACAATGTACTTGCAATTTTGTATCCTTACTACCTTGAATGCTCTTAAAAAATTATGTTGAATTCAACATTTTTTCTCTACTCTTTTAATCAGTTAAAATTTGAATTTTTTATAATAATAATAACAATAATAATAATAATAAAAAAAAAACAGAGTTTGAGATTAAAAAAAAAAATTAAAAACTCAGAAATAAGAAAAAGAGTGAAGGCTAAGGTTTTAGTGCTATATATGAATATAAGTAGGCCATTTTTTTATATGAAAATAATGATTATGTAGAACCCACATAGGGGAGAGTTGGTATTTTCATAAGTTGACACTAGGAGTCCATTTGGATACAACTTATTTTTGCTAAAACTAAAAACTGAAAACTGAAAACACTGTAACAAAATAATTTTTAAATGTGTGAATAATGCTGTGAGACCCGTGAACAGTGCATAAACAGTCCATTTTGTTTTCTGCACAGTAAATTCATGTGATTTTACTATTCACATGCTATAAAAAAAAATATAAAAAAAAAAAAATGAGCTGAAAATGTGAATGTGGATCCGCAAACGCAAATCCAAACGCTCACTAGGAATCCTATAACTGGTAAACAATAAAGTAGTGTAAGTGGTAGGCCTAAATGAAAATTAAATGTTTAACAATTATGAAATTTATTGTGAAAAATATTGAATATACTATATAGTATTACTATCACAATTATGAAGTTTGTTGTGAAAAAATTGGTGTAAAAGACTATAATAGTAGAAACCTATCAAAAAGATAATATTTTTAGTCATACGTGGCGCCATTGAACTTCGTTTTTGTAAAAAGACGAAAATGTGCCATTTACTTATTCGAATTGTTGGAGCAAAGGTGAGATAGACAAGGGCGGGGGGACTTGCTCACTCTCGCCCTCCCCCAGCTCCACCCCTAGTCAAAACCCAAAACCCAAGTTTTGTTGGCCCAAGGTCTAGTCACTAGACCAGTTCCTAAGTTAGTTAAATTAAATATTTTCACTTCTACTATTGTTTTACTATCCTATATTGAAAATTTGAAATACACCCTAATAATTTGTCAGATTGTTATATTTGTTCTTCCAAAAAAAAAAAAAAAAGATTGTTATATGTGTAATTAAATTTGATTAAATAGTCCTGATCGCACAAATTTACTCACGCATGTGTGAAAATGTTAGGCTCGTTCGTAGAACCTGTTCCCTGACAATTCAAAAACTATTGGATTTGAAGCTCTTTGTATGAGCCCTGTTAAAGACTGGGCTTGTATTCTGACAAGCCCATCATGTTAATTTCCTTATTTATTACATTCACTATAATATTTATATATTTAAATTGAAGCGCACTGCTTTGAGTGTTTGGGAACAGTGCACTACTAATATATATCCAATTATCCACAATGTTATAACTTCATTTACTGAATGTTACCTATCCCCAGAGTCACAATTGCAAAATGACTAACAATTGTAATTCTAAATAAACACTCCCTTTTTTTACTCAGGATTTGCATCTCAGAAAAGTAGAATTCTAAAAAAATATTTATAGAGTGTTTTTTTCTGTTGTTGTTGTGATGACGCTAGGCTTGTATCTCATGATGAATAAGTACAAAAGGGTAAGAAAATGGTTAAATATACTTCAGAAATAAATGGAGTTTCCTAACCAAGTTTTTCACAATCTTCTTTTCTTTTTCATGTTCTAGGAAAGGTTTATACAAAATAATATTAGAGATGAAGTTCAAGTAATAGTGACACTCTTTATGGTGTCTGATGTTTGAGATTCGAACTCTAGCTTTTCCTACGTTTTATATATATATATATATATATATATATAGGATAATAATTACGAATACCAATTTAACTCATGGCTCAAAATAATGATTTACTAAATGTCAAAATATCCACAATGGTAAAACTTAATGATTTACTGAATGTCACCTATCCTCGAAGTGATTGCAAAATGCTTGTTAAAAAGTCGAATTTTAAATAAAAGCTTCTTTTTTAATTTAGAGGTTTTGCATCTTTTATTTATTTATTTTGCTGAGAATAAAATCTTTTATTAACGTATCGAAACAATATACAAACTGACCTCCTTAATTACATCTTAAACAAAAGGAGGGGTTGTTTGGGATCAAAGAAGCCAAAAAATCTATTTGAAAGTGACCAACGGTTGAGAACATAAACAGTCTTATTAACTTTTCTTGAAAGGGCTAAACCGGGATTAAAGAAGTCAAAAATTTTATTTGAAAGTGACCAACGGCTGAAAACATGAACAACCTTATTAGCATTTCTAAGAATCCAGTTAAAAAATGAAGAAATAACTTGTTAGCATCTCAGAATAGTTGAATTCTAAAGAAATATTTGTTTATAATATATAATGAATGAGTACATACGAAGGGAGGGAAAATAGTTAAAATAAACTTTAGAAAACCATGGAGTTTTTTAAAAAACCAATTTTACTATCTTCTTTTGTTTTCTGTGTTCTAGAAAAAGCCACTACAACAAAAATAGCATGAAACAGTACTACTTTGGGAGAAGCAAACTTTAACACTGCAAATGAGGATCATTTTACTCATGAAAGAGAGTCAGTTTAGAATAAAAACACAGTTCAATTTATTAATAAAATCATTTCCAGTTTCCCCGAGAAACCCAATCATTACCTGAGAAACAAAATGAAAATAAACGAGAGAGAGAGAGAGAGAGAGTGAAGGGCACGTAATTTTATTATTCTTAATTATAACAAAACAAAAAGTATTTATTTGGATCTTGAACCCAAATCTCCAAGATATACCAAGAACAACCTCCTCTCATTAGCCTTAGATACAGAATTCCTTGTAGAAGTACACCTTCCAAACCCATGGACCACCAATAATCGCTATCACATGTTCCAAAAAGGTTTTGTTGTACACCATTCTTTCGTCCTTCAGTTTTTAGAGTGCAATTTTGATTTGCTTTTGATAGATTAGGGTGAGAGAAAAGATTTACAATGGTTGAGTTTATATAGACTTTAGGAATAGTAAGGAAATCTAGGTCTCATTAATTTTATAATGCTACATAAGGAAAGTATAACAATTCCTTCCATATTGTTTTTTTCTAGAAAAAGCCAGGCTTTGTGTCATGAACATCTCTTGGGAAAATATAAGTCGCCAAGGTAAGTTCCACAAACAAGAAATTTAATACCTCAATTAGATTTCCATAGAAGAAAATATAGTACCAAAGATGCTTATAAGTTTTTATTGTATACTCATTAATGTCATTTAATTTTCATGCAAAAGAGATTCACAAGCAAAAGTCCTAGTCAAGTAATGAAAAAGGGGGATGATTGTTTATCCAGGAGAGACTCGTGACATTCTCAATCCTTATCATAAAAATTCTTATTGTACGTATATAAATTATGCAATAGAGAATGAGTTATTAGTTATATACTATGAACAATCTTGATTGTTAAAATTCTCGGCTGTCCCAATGGGTTGGCAGATTGTATAACACACAAGAACAATATGCATGCATCTACTGATCAAAACATGAGGTACAAAGGGTTCCATTTTTGGAACCCTTTGTACATTAGAGACTTTTCTATATATATAAATTGATTAATTTTATATATATATATATATAACAAAATCTTAAAATTTGTTAGCAATATATAGGTGCATTGAATTATAGTGAAATAAATGGGTTTTGTTTTTTTCTTTTTAAACTTGAACTTGAACGGTAAATAACAATGTTTAGAGCAATTACATTAGTTGATGCAAATTTGCCTTCTATTTTGTACAAAAAAATCTACTTTTTCTATTTTACACACTTTTTTTTACAAAATACCCACATCAGTTTATCTATTCTACACATTTATTCAATAAAATATTCATTCTTTTACCATTTTTTATTATTCTCTCCCTCACCGCTTTTCTCTCACATACCTAATCTGAAAGCACCGAAACCCAAACCCGTCTCCCTCAGAACAACTCTCTCTCTCTCTCACAAACCCAAACCACCACCACACAAACCTTAAGATTTTAGCTCCGACGAAGCACTTGTTCATCACGTCGTTCATCGCCTCGTCATCGCCTCGTCGCTTCAGTGGGTTCCGAAGGTTGATCCTCCTTTACTGCAGCTGTGAAGGTTGATCGACGAAGCACTCGATCATCGCATCGTCATGTCGTTTTAGTGGGTCCCGACCAGAATCTCAGAATCTCGACGCCGACAAAGAAAATCGGTGAAAAGGTGATGAAGCTCAAAATCGACAGCAGTGAAGGCATGGTTTGACCGGCGGCAATGGAGGCATGGTTTGACCGGCGGCAATGGAGGCATGATTTGACCGACGACAGTGGTGAGAGTGAGAGCAAATGAGGAAAAGGGGGAGGGAGGTGAGGTGAGAGCAGAGACAAGGAGAGAGTCCGGTGACAGTGAGAGTCAGAGCAGAGACAAGGAGAGAGTCCGGTGAGAGTGAGAGTCAGAGCAGAGACAAGAGAGAGAGAAAAAACTAATAAAATATTAAATGCATAAGCTACAATAACCGTGCATATATGCACAGTTACTGTAGCAATTGTGCATAAATGCATAATTTTGCACCCACTGATGTGGGTGTTTTTTTGCTCAAATTGTGTAAAATTAGCCCCTTTTTTCATTTTGTACAATTATACATCAACTGATGTAATTGCTCTTATATTGTAAAATTAGGGCACATATGCTTTAAAAAAAAAAAAATTAAAGAAAGAAAATTAGATCATTACTTTTCAGTATATTATCTTTTCTATTATAATCCTTAAGTTATTGGATATAAATTTCACCAATTTGGGTAAAAATGGATAAAGCCCTATCAAGATTGAATATATACACTACCCTATCAAGAATATATATATATATATATATATATACACGTGTGTGTGTGTTTACTAAAATAGTTTCATTCAAACTTTCGATCACATGTTTTCCATTAACACCATTAAAATCATGTGGTGGCTTTATTATTATTTTTTCCAAGATTTGAGGTTTAAATGAATTTACCTAAAAATCTAAAATTTAAATAAAACTATCTAAACTTTAATATTTAAACAAAACTACAAAGTCTATGTTGAACTTTTTAGTGAAAGTTGTTTTATGTAATGATATTTTTTTGACTAAAAAATTGATTTCTATTACAATAATAAGAGACTTTCTTTTAAGTATAATTAATTAATCTTTTACTGGAGGGAGGTTATATAAACATAGATAATTAGCGGTCTCATCTTACTGCAATGAAAAATTATATATTTTTATTTTAGTGGTCTCAACTTACCATGTGTGAGATTTTTTTGTTCAGTAGTTGTTGAACAAGCTGTGTCATGTCCACTAAACGTTAGTCATTAGTATCACATCAACATAGGTGTCATATCACTTGTCTTGCAATCCTCATGCACATCCATGCAAACCAACTATATAAGCATCTCGAGTCACCTGCTCACCATGATCACTTCCCGTGAACCACATGTCGCATGTTTTGTAGCAATGACATCCGCAAAAGATGTTTCCATATGTTTATGAAGCTTCTGACAATTAGTATTAGCCATCATCTGTGATCGTATGTTAAATCGACATGCCTTGAGCGTTTAGTCATTATATATTTAAGGCATCCCAAGAGCCCCAAAAATTTTGAAGACCCATCTATTTGTTGAATAAGCAAGCTAATCTTGAGTTAGACTATTGTTAACTTAGGATTCTTTAGTATATAAACCCTTCACTAGGTTTATTGTAAATAGAAGATATGGCTGTAATGGGTTTTCCACCGTACGTGAAGGTAGAATATTAAACTGAACAGCATTAAAATTACATTCTTGCTTCTACTCTTTATTTTCTCTTTTTATTTCTTCTCCATTCCTGAATATGCATGCCTCTTCCGAAGCTAACAAGGTTGGAGATCCTAGAGATAGGAAGTGGACCATTGGTTACTATTTTTTACTTAGTTTTTCTAATTTTCTAATACGGTAAGAAATAAACTGTTGCGTCTCAATTTAATACTAAAGCTAGATATCATGCACTAGCCGATGCTATTTCTAACCTTCTTTAGTTATGATGGTCATATATAAATTGATTGCCAATTTATGGGTCACCATTAGTTCTACTACCTCTATAGATCAGCAAAGTGATATCTTCAACAAAACATTTCAACCAGTTCGTTTCTAACATGAAACAAAGCATAACAAGGCGTGAAAACAGTATAGACTATAAGAGCCCGTTTGGTACATGTGTTTAAATACATGTTTTCAGTTTTTAAACAACATTAGTTCTACTACCTCTATAGATCAACAAAGTGATATCTTCAACAAAAAAAGTCAACCAGTTCATTTCTAACATGAAACAAAGCTTAACAAGGCCTGAAAGCAGTATAGACTATAAGGGCCCGTTTGATACATGTGTTTAAACACATGTTTTCAGTTTTTAAACAATATTAGACACATGTTTTCAGTTTTCAGTTTTTTAAACACATGTTTTCACTTTTTCACCCATACGTTTTTTCAAAAAAGACAAATAACATTACTAGAATAACATTACCAAACAACCCTTTAGAAAATAAAAGTGCTTTAAGAAAATTATATATTGAGGAGTGATGGGATGTTGTTGGACAGCATGAAGGGAATAGAATCAGCAGCAAATTGTAGTTGATGGAGATCGATTAAGAATGTCACTTTATGTCAGTAGACAATATCCACCTTCTTTTGTGCAAAAACCATATTATATTAAAATGGAAAAATGGAAGAAAACAAAGTTGTCACAGTGATTTCACAACAAAGTACAAACATCCGCAAACCTTGGACAATGACAGCATCCAATGGCCGAAAAGAAACCAATGACATCTTCAATCTTCTTAACCTGTATGTTAAATATAATTGTTTGATTATCACAGTCATCAATAACAAGGTTACTAATAAAATTATTACTCATACTTGGAAACTTTACCCATTTTTTTTCGACAAACCGACAGAAGAACAATCAAAACAGCTACACCTGCTAGTACACCAACGATAATTGCTACTGTTTTTCCCACTTGGTCCTCGCTAGTAGAATCTATACAAATACCCCAAAGCAAAAGGTAGTGGGAATTAGTACTATACATAAGAATATGATAAGAGATTGAGCATGCTTGGCAGCCACACATACAAAAGCTTTCTTTCTACCCATGTTTTATACATTAGTGCTATTTATATATTTCAGACTTTGCAAGTTTTAAAATTTTGGGAAGATTAGATACAGATATTTTATTTGATCCATTTGGTCACTGAGAAGTGGAGGGAGAATAAAAAACCTTTCAGATTTTGGTTGGAATGATTGTCTTGAAATTGGAGCTTATCTTTTCTATTAGAATAAGGCTTTAAGAACAATCATGGCACTTATTTGAATAGGACATTATGGTTTAATAATATTGGTATATTGACTCATTGATTGTTTAATAATAGGGTAATAACACCTTTTGCATCCATAAATAACACTTTAATTGAAAGCAAAAAGAATAAGAGAAATTGTTTAAAGAGATAAAAGATGAGAGAGAGGAATGGCACTTATAATGGAGGTTCCCAAAAGCAGTACTAGCTAAAGCACTTGTGACCCTTGATGCCTTATACTTTATAAAAAGATTACTTGCTGACCATTGGCTTTGGGAAAAAAATTTCAACATTTCTTTCTCTCACTGTGGAAAAAACTAAAGTGGTCAATGTAATTTTAAGAAAGTACGTTTACTATGTCACCTTGTAGCACTAAGGTTCGCAAAGAATAAAATTTCTCTAGGTCATTCTTGGTATTTCACTATATATTTATATATTCTATCAACTGTAATATGTCATGTGTTTGTTTGATATATTTTTCAATTTTAAACTTTGATTATTGTATAATGAAAAATAAAATGAAGTGTGATAAATTATAATTGATAAAGTATACAATAGAATACTCAGAATGAGATTTTTTTTTTTTTTTTTCTTTTCTTTAATTTTAGGTTTGCAATGACCTAATTATTGGCTCCAATTAAAGAGCAAAAATATTAACAAAAATATGTTGTTTTCATGGTAAATAAATTGCAACTAGAAACCGGGATTATTGTTTCACTTGTCCAAATATTCAAATTAAGTGTCCTAAGACGACAGTTTTACATGAGGTTTTTTTTTTTGTATTTAATTATATATCACTTGAATGATATTTATGTTAAAGTTCTATATTCTACACACTTTTATTTATACTACATTTATTATTATTCTTACTTTTTTTTTTTTTTTGGAGAAAGTTATTATTCTTACTTTTAATATGAAATAATTCACTTACTACTAATTGAGTTGGATTTATATTAATCTGTTATATTTTTGGACATTCTTAAGAGTAGAGGAAAAATACACAACTCCCAATATGTGTTTTTTTTTTTTTTTTTTCTTAATAAAAAAATCACATAATGCCCACATTTGGTGGACTTTCTCTAGAAAGAGGCCCTAGGACTAGGGTTGGCCATAAGTGCTCCTATAAAGATAAGGAAAAACTATATTTTATATCCTATAATTTAAAAGCTATAACAAATTAAATCATATAGTTTTACAATTCTGACTCCAAACAAAAATTCTTGGTTCCGTTCTAAAAGGAAGTGTGAGACAATCAAAGATATGGAGAGAGAGAGAGAGAGAGAGAGCTTGTACCTGAAGAGGAATCATAGTAGCCAGATGCCCAGTACCGAGCATAACATTGCGCCAAATACACGTCCGATGCAGAAGCTGATCCACACACAGTCTTCAACTTTCCAACAGCATCAGCAAGGCAAGAAGAGCAATCAGTTGGGTTCAAATCCCCCAAACACTGAGCAAAACCTTCAACCAAACCTGAACTACTCACTCTAAACCCAGTTGTCCCTTGCAAGTCAGCAAGAACATCATCTCTACGCCTAAAGAAATCAACATCACTACTTACACTACTTTTACTACACTTTGTGTGCCTAAGACTTGTGTCAAGCTTTCCCAAGAAATCAACATGCTCGTATCTTATGTAGCACCCTTCAAGCTGCAAAGAAGCCCCATAAGAGTAAGGACAAACCAAACCTATTTGAGTAACGGCACTTTGAATGCATTGGGAGCAGTCCAAAATCTTCAAATCTCCCCTACACTGGAATAACCCATATATGCTGCCATCAGATTGTGGAGAGCTACCATTTCCTATAGCTAAGCTATTGTATGACACTTGAGAAGACGAGCTTGCAAGTGATGCTAGAAAAGAGTTGACGTTTGCTTCAAAAGGTGAATTGGGTTGGTATTTTTCTTGGGAGCAGCCTGCATAGATGAATATGTGAGCTTTGACAGGGTATCCATGGCTACTAAGAGAAGACAAGAGAAATAATAGACAAAGAAGTCTCAGAACTAAGATTGTTTTGTGAGTGGAGTGTAATTGAAGGCTTCTCAACATTTTTTTTCTTGTTTTTTTTTTTTAACAATTTGGCCTTCCTTTCTTTTGTTGTTGTTTTGTGCTTTGATGGTGAATGATGATGAGTGAATAACAGAGTGGTTGCTTTTTGGTCATTCTTGAATTCTCTTGTGGACCCTTTCCTATTAAGAAAAAGGCCCCATTTGCTCTTCAGGGGCCCACTTGTATACGTTGTTACAGCATCTTTTCTAAACATTCTACTTTGTTCTGAGTAATAGTCATAAAGAACACCAAGTACCACTACTTTTAATTTTGGCCAGAAACTCAATATGGCCTTGGATGATTTGAATTTCAATGTTATATATATATATATATATATATATATATATATATATATGCTTATATAACTACTTCTTATGGCACATGCTACCCGTCCTTTATGCCCACGAAAACAAGGCAACAAGTATAAGCTAATGGGAATCCAACGGCTCCTACAGTACCAGTCAATCAAAATCCAATATGGCTTTCACTTTGGAAGAATGGGATAGTCAAAGGTGATTTTAATTAATAAACAGAACAATCTCAGAGCTGAATTTTGGAATGCTCAGGTATAAGTTTGAACTAGAAGTATACTTTACATTTGGTTTGGCCAACAAATTACCGAAATTGTCTTCAGTTAATTGCTTTAGTGAAGCAAGACACATAAGGGTCCAGGAACAAGTTATTAGCACGATTATCAACACAAAACTGATGCAGGACAAAACCAAAACAGATGCAACAATAAAATAGATGAACAAACAAAATAAAAAAAATAAATAACTTAAGAGTTGGCACCTATATATGCTTGCTTGGAGACAACATGTATACTTGTTTCGATTCAACATCAAGCAAAAAAAAAAAAAAAACCTTAGTGTCAATATTGTATTTTATCCATCATCGTTTTACATGTACAACTTCAAATTTAATTTCAAAAAATCTATAAATAGTATTTTTCACGTTGGAATCTTGGGAGTGTCAAATATAACCTAATTTTGTCCCAATTGGATGTCTTATTAATCAATTTTGAGGATCTAGAGACAAAATGATCACAATGCTCTTTTGTTAGTGTTAGGTTCTAAATATTTAGTTATAAATGTTTAGGTTCTAAATAATTTGTTTGTTGGCAAACCATGTATATAAACTTGTTTAGAAATAGATCTTAGTATCTATGAAGTGTTTTAGACATTGATCAAATTAAAGTGATACAAGTCAGAATTCAAAAACGTACAAGTTGCAAGTTCAAGAAATTAAAAAGATGAAGAGTTCGACCAATCGAGAGAAAGGCTCGACCAATTGAGATGCGATTTTGCAAAATTTTAATAAAGCCCAACCGCCCATTAAACATTTAGGGTTTCATTCCAAACTTACTTGGTATATAAGAAAAATCCTAAAGCACGTTTTTCAAGTTTTGTAGAGCTACTCTTTTGAAATCTAAGAGATTTTGTGCCTTCTACTCTTTCAAACATCTACTGGAGCTCATTTACATACTACAAGTATTAGTGGAATAAAGTTGCAGCCCAGGCTTTAGATATCAAGTGTATTGAAGATCAAAGGCATAAATTAGAGGTTCATATTAGAGCAAATCCACATCAAAGAAGTCTGAAGGTTTTAAAGTTAGGTTTGATAATCATAGTTAAGTTTACTACGAATTAAATATTTTTTACTGTAAACTTCTATTTGATATAGTGAATTATTCTTTTTGGAATAGTTCCCTCTAGGTTTTTTACTTTGAAACTGATTTGTTTAATTGGTTTTCCTGATTCATCATATCTGTGTCTTATTTACTTTTCCGCTGCATAACATATGTGATGAATGTTTAACCTAGATCTATATAATTGACTTAAGTATCAACTTGACAATACATTTTAGGTTAAATATTGTGTTTTCAGGGTTCTAAAAACTTACACTTAGAATGCGTTTGGATTGTACGTTTATTGCACGTTTTGCGTTTGGCATTTGAACAGTGGGACCCATGGCACTATGCACGTAAATGAAGATAAACGCATTTTAAATGAAGACAAACACACAGTGGCTATGCGTTTTGTGTGTTATGTCATGAAGGAATACTTCAAAATTATTTTTAGTGCAATTTGTCTTCATGTCATGTCCATACTGGGACCTGGATTTTAAAATTATTTTGCTACAGTATTTTCAATTTTCAATTTTTAGTTTTCAACAAAATAAGCGATATCCAAACAAACCCTTAGTTAAGCTTTGACTGAGTTGAGCAATGGTCAAATAAGCTCAAATTTTGACCAGACCTCTAAATTCTACCATTTTACACTAACATCTTTCAAAACACTTCCCCCAAGTTTCACCAAAATCAACCCTAGTTTGAGTAATATTTGACAAAAAATATGGCCCTTCAATCAGGATAAACTCGAACTTATATTGAAGATTATTAAATTCTCTTTTAAATTATTGCTCACAGCCCATATCGGACTTAAAAGCTTTAAAAAAAAAAAAAAGTGAAATTATGAAAAAGCTCCCAACACAACCAAATTTAAGAATAAACATTCACAAGCTTGATTATAATTTGATCTTCATCAAATTATGATCAAATGACCACATATTAGCCCAAATAAGGATTCGTTGGAAAAGTTTCATGAAAAACTTTAAATTAGAAGTCATTATCTATATCTTAGAAAAAATGGACCTCAAGACTACGCCCGGATTGTGAGATATCACTCGTACAAATTGTCAACAATCAATTTTCAAGCATCAAGGGTATAATTTGTTGGATATATATCAACAATTTACTGATATGATAAAAGCAAAAGGAACAATACATAGATTTAAAATTAAATAATAACACAAATTGATATAATAGGCAAAAGTAATAAACAAATACTGAATATAAATAATAAAAAATCTGCAAATAATTGAAGACTCATAGATCAGATGCTTGAAAGGATGAACAATGAGATCAAGTCTTGTGTTTTACACAATCTCCTTAAAGCAAATTTCATCCCTCACACTTTCACTGTGGTGCTTTGAGACTCGTGGACGTCTGCTTCCCAGGATAAAATGATCAAACAGCACGAAGATGAAGCACTCAAGGTCGTGCTCTTCGAACTACTCAATGCCTCTTTCTCTCTCTTTGACACAAAATGAATGAACAAAAATCTCACTGGGAGAGTTTTCCCTGAAAAGTTCTTTTTTCATGAATGAGGAACAATGAAACTATACGTAACTTCAAACTGAAACACTGTTTCAGAGATTACTGTTGTGCACAAACTCTGACTCAATAATAAAATAATAAAATATTATTATTCATTGGATAAATGGGCCTAGTCCACACATGCCTAAAGCCCAACCCACTATCCAGCTCAAAGCTCATATTTTCTATTATTTCCAATGTGGGACTCAAGGATTTTCACCACTTAATAATAATATCTTCAAATGAATATAGAACACATCAATTTCTTATTCACTCCATGTTATTTTTCCAACAATCCCCCACATGAATAAAAATTGATAAAGCACAATGCAAATGACAATGCAGACACAAAGAGAGTAGAAGAAAATTTACTATATCGGGAGAAGTAGCTTGTGGCTTTAAACTTTCCTTTGTGAAAGATTATCGGATATACTAGCTAACCAGTGAACATAATGTCTTGAACTGTTCAGTCGTTTGTGTATACCAAGACAATAGAATTCACACAGCTCCTTTTCGGACATTTTTCAATTCTTATAGTTGTGTTCATTTCGGCCCTGAACATATCTTGGTAAATTCATGAAGTGCTCTAGAGAATTCAACCTTAAAAACTCTCATGGAAGCGGCCCACCTCACACTCATATAGGTGATTCTTATTAAGAGTATCCTACTATACCCCACTCGGAATTCCAAGATATAAGAATCATTAAAAGCAAAGCTTACCCTGAACATTGCTTATAGACATCACTATTTCATCATAGGAATGGGTGGGAGATATAATCTCCATAGTGATAAAAATTAGTCTCTACGATTTGATTGTCCCTTTGAACCTAGATCTTGGGATCTCCAGTCAGCTAGGTTGGGTCGCCATCCCGGAGACTTTTAAATAATAGGCTTTAACCCCATTCCCCTAGATGAGCAATTTACTTGCTCTCTACTCAAACTTTTGGTTAACGGATTTGCTATATTCTCTTTCGACTTTATAAAGTCAATGGAAATAATTCTATTAGAGAACAACTGCCTCACAGTATTATGTCTTCGACGTATATGTCGAGACTTACCATTGTACATATGACTCTATGCCCTACCAATAGCTGATTTGCTATCACAATGTATACAAATAGAGGGTACAGGTTTCATCCACATTGGCATATCCTCTAGGAAATGATGAAGCCACTCTGCTGCTTTGTCCAATGCGTTAAATTCTTATTCCATTGTGGATCTGGCAATGCATGTTTGTTTAGATGACTTCCAAGATAATGCTGCACCACCAAGTGTGAAGACATATCCACTTGTGGATTTGGTATCCTTTGTGTCGGATATCCAATTAGCATCACTATACCCTTCTAGTACAGCTGGATACCGAGTGTAGTGCAGCCCATAGTTTAGGGTGTATTTCAAATACCTCAAAACCCTAACTAATGCCTTCCAGTGGTCTTCACCTGGATTACTAGTGTATCTACTCAACGTGCTGACAGCATATGCTATGTCCGGTCTAGTGCAATTCATTATATACATAAGACTGCCTATTATTCTTGAATACTCCAATTGAGATATGCCTTGCCCTTTATTCTTAGTTAGATGTAAATTTACATCTACAGGTGTTTTCACTGGACTGTCATCATATTTCTTGAATTTCTAAAGAACTTTCCTAATATAATGTGATTGAGATAAGACAAGTCCATCAAATTTTCTAGAAATTTTCATTCCTAGTATCACATCTGCAACACCTAAATCTTTCATGTCGAACTCACTAGTCAACATTCTCTTGGTAGCTTTAATGATATCATTATTGCTACCTATAATGAGCATATCATCAACATAGAGACACACAATGACATAGCCATTTGCAACATTTTTAATATACACACATTTGTTACACTCATTGATTCTAAACCCATTTGACATCATTGCATTGTCAAATTTCTCGTGCTATTGTTTGGAGCTTGCTTTAATCCATAAAGAGATTTAACAAGCCTGCACACTTTCTTTTCTTGACCAGGAACAATAAACCCCTCTGGTTGTTCCATATAAATTTCCTCATATAATTCACCATTCAAGAATGCTATTTTTACATCCATTTGATGTATCTTTAGGTTATGCAATGCTGCAATAGCCACCAACATCCGAATGGATGTTATTCTTGTAATAGGTGAATATGTGTCAAAATAATCCACACATTCCTTTTGTTTGTAACCCTTTACAACAAGTCTTGCCTTGTACTTGTCAATAGATCCATCAGCCTTTAATTTCCTCTTGAATATCCATTTATATCCTAGAGGTTTACAACTTGGTGGAAGATCCACTAGTTCCCATGTATGATTTTGTAAGATGGATTCAATCTCACTATTGACAGTTTCTTTCCAGAAAGGCACCTCAGGTGTAGAGATAGCTTCCTTGAAGTTTTGAGGTTCATCTTCTAACATATAAGTTAGAAAATCTGGACCAAATGATTTTGATGTTTTAGCCCTCCTACTACGTCTAGGCTCAACCTCATTCCTCTCTTCCATCAACTCTTAATCATGAGAGGTACGAGACGTAGACTCAAAGTTTCTCTTAAGAGAACTTGATACTTGTGTGGATTTGTAAGGAAATATTTCTTCAAAAAATACTGCATTCCTTGATTCAATAATGGTATTCACATTCATGTCAACAACATCAGATTTATGAATTAGAAACTGATATGCATTGCTATTATGAGCATAACCAATGAAGACACAATCCACTGATTTTGATCCTATCTTTATCCTTTTAGGAATAGAGATAGCCACCTTTGCCAAACACCCCCACACATTTAAGAATTGATAGGAAGGCTTTTTACCTTTCCATAACTCATATGGCGTCTTTTTGGTTTTCTTTCTAGGCAATTTATTAAGAATATAATTGGCAGAAAGAATAGCTTCCCCCCACAAGTTCTGTGGTAAACCAGAACTTATCAACATTGCATTCATCATTTCTTTTAAGGTTCTATTTTTTCTTTCAGCAACTCCATTTTGCTGAGGTGAATAAGGTGCAATGGTTTGATGAACAATACCATACTATAAACAGAACTCACCAAAAAGTGATTCATATTCCCCACCTCTATCACTTCTTAGAACCTTAATCTTTTTGTTGAGTTGATTCTCAACCTCATTCTTATATTGCATGAATGCCATCAATTGCCTCATCCTTGCTCCTTAGCAAGTACACACAACAGTATCTAGTGTAATCATCTATGAAAGTGATGAAATATTTCTTACCACCTCTAGTTTGTATAGATTTCATGTCACATACATCACTATGTATTAAGTCTAGAGGTTCAATACTTCTTTCAATTGATTTAAAAGATGCTTTAGCCATCTTAGCTTCCACACAAGTTTCACATTTATGACCAAAATCAATTTCAAATTTAGGCAAAAAATTTAAATTAATTAGTCTATGTAAAGTATGATAATTAACATGACCCAATCTACCATGCCATATATTAGATGAGTCAAGCATGTAAACAGAAGATGCACCCTTCTTATGATTAATAACAGTCATTACATTCATCTTAAATAGGCCATTACTCAAATATCCTTTGCTCACATACATTCCACTCTTAAAGAGTGAAAATTTATCAAACTCAAAAACCAACTTGAAACCATTCTTGCTCAACAATGAGCCGGATACAAGGTTCTTTTGAATTTCTAGCACATGTAGTACATCTTTCAAAGTAAAAAACCTACCCGTAGTCATTTTGAGCAAATCCTTTCCAATTCCTTCAATCTTTGAGGTTGAGGAATTTCCCATAAAAATTTTTCTTCTATTACCCACAGGATTATATGTAGAAAACATTTTCTTTTCTAAACATACATGACGAGTAGCCCCAGTGTCCACCCACCATTTCTTGGTATTTCCTCCTACCAAGTTCACTTCAGAAATCACAGCAGAAAAGTTCATGTTGGTTTGAGCCACAACAGGATTCACAACAATTTTATTTGACATCTGGGTTCAACAAAATTCAAAAAAATTGTCCTTAAAATCAGCCAAGTTTAAGAAATAAATGCCAAACGTTATTGTGCAAAAAGAAAGTCAAGCCAACTATCACACTGAATTGCAGAAAGAAGCACGCACAGAACAAACAAACTAAACAACTGAGTCTGAACAATCACATATGTAGAATAGACAATACATAGCCAATACAGAAAAAGAGATTAAAGAGCCACGTGAATCACTATATCGTCATTAGTATATATAATATTGTATCCAACCAATATTTAGAACACCAAATTGCAGGCATAATCGTACAATAACTGAACAAATGTAAACAAACCCCAGCCAAACAAAGATTCAAGTAAGACAAATATCTTAATATTATATAATATAATTAAAGAAGATGAATAACATTGAAAAAATCAATATCACAAGACAGTCAAACACGTAATCAACTTTTGAAGATCACAAATTAATTTATAATATAAACAAGTAGGTATTTACGCCAAACGATAAACACAAACCCAGTTTTCAAGTTTTGCCTAATATATAAACAATTGCCGTTTAACGTATTTCAACGAACACAGAATTCCTTTCACCGTAAATCACAAGAGTAAATAAAATTTGCTTTAAGGTGGTTGGATATATATCAATAATTTACTACTGTAATAAAGCAAAAGGAATAATACACAGATTTAAAGTTAAATAATAACATAAATTTATATAATAGGCAAAAGTAATAAATAAATAATGAATATAAATAATGAAAAATCTGCAAATAATTATTGCAGACTCACAGACCAGATGCTTGAAAGGATAAACAATGAGATCAAGTCTTGTGTTTTACACAATCTCCTTAAAGCAGATTTCGTCCCTCACACTTTAACTGTGGTGCTTTGAGACTCGTGGACGTTTGCCTCCCAGGATAAAATGATCAAACAGCATGAAGATGAAGCACTTAAGGTCGTGCTCTTCGAACTACTCAGTGCCTCTTTCTCTCTCTTTGACACAAAATGAATGAACAAAAATCTCACTGGGAGAGTTTTCTCTGAAAAGTTCTTTTTTCATGAATAAGGGACAATGAAACTATACGTAACTTCAAACTGAAATACTGTTTCAGAGATTACTGCTGTGCACATACTCTGACTCAATAATAAAATATTATTATTAATTGGATAAATGGGCCTAGTCCACACATGCCTAAAACCCAACCCACTATCCAGCCCAAAGCTTATATTTTTTATTATTTCCAATGTGGGACTCAAAGATTTTCACTACTTATAATAACATCTTTAAGTAAATATAGAACACATCAATTTCTTATTCACTCCATTCTATTTTTCCAACATAATTCTCATTAATTTCCTTAGTTTTTATGATCATTTTGTTTGAATAAAATGCTTGTTTGTATGAGTAGTATTATTATGATTATGTATTGATTTTGACGCAGGTGGAAAGTTGCAAAAGGAAAAATATGTTTCCTTAAAATAAATAAAATAAAATAAAATAAAATAAAATAAAACTTAAATTCACAAGGGTTCTAGAATTTTAGGATAGTTTCTCTTGTAGGTCAAAGAGGTAAACTTGTAGCCATCATTTTTCTTTGGGCTAATATCAAGTTTGGGCCTTAACTCCCAAAAACAAATCCAAGTTTAGGAAGGCTGACACTCCAACAGGTGAAATATGGTTAAACTCAATATATAAAAAATAAAAAACTCCAACAAAGGGGATTTTATTAGTGGATCATCTCAAAGGCTTGTTAGTTCTTTTTTCTTAGTTTGATGTTGATTATTGTTTATTTGAACTCTTGATTTGTACTTTAAACATCATTTTATGAATACCACTATATTTATGCTAATTATTATCTATTATTGCTCTTAAGTTAATTTTAAATATGTTTTCAAACATTTGATAGTTATTGCTTGTTTACTGAGTTTTAAATTATACCTAAAGTTATATAAAATATTTCTAAAAATAAATTTCAGAATAAGAAGAAGATAAAGAAAACAAGGAATAAAGATCAAATTAAAGAAGAAATAAGAAATAGTCAATTTAACAGCAAGTCTTCTGCTTATTCTAACTTTCATCTTTAAAAAAAGAAAAAGAAAAAAAAAAAGTATTCTGTTGAAAGCTACTGTCGTTTTAGTACCAGCCTTGTAACACTGTTTGGCAACACGTGATGTGCACATGTCTTACCAATACGGCTGTCTTGTTTCTATTGGTTAGCTTATGTTTAGGCAGGCTGTTAGTTTTCTGTTAAAGCTTCTCATATATAGAACAGGGGTTTATGTAATTAGTTAATTAATAAGATATTCAGTTTTATATCTTCTTGTTTTTGATAAAACAAACGTTAATTAGTTAAGTAATTGTCATGTCCTAGTCATGTTGTGTCTTAATTTTTCGGAAGATGTACATCATGTCTCATGTCAAATTTTCGTTGCTTCTTAAACATTAATGCTAAATGTGCGTTTAAATATCGCTTATTTTACTAAAAATTGAAAATAATAAAATTACTGTTCACACGTGAGCTACTGTTCATTTGCCTTAATGTATTGGTAAAAAAAAAAAACAACGCAAACACTGGACGCACATCAACATTATCCAAACGCTACTTAACCAATGTTTTCTGAATTTAAGGAATCTACTGGTTTTTGGTCAAGAAATTGCTTTTTTGCAATGGGAAAGCACAGGGAATTCCTCTATTGGGATTGAGTTAAGTAAATAATAACAAATGCAGGTGTCGTCGTTTTATTCGAAAACAAAAGCAAAAAAACCAAAGGAAAAACAAGAAATGAGAGGTCCTACGATCCTCTTCCACACACACGAAAATAGTCTCAAGTGAGGGATCCCAGCTTGTACGTGTAGCATTTCACAGTTGAAGAAGTGAACAAAGAAAAGAAAAAACAAAAATGACAAAACTTTCTATGTACAAACGTGACACCATCTGTTTTTTTTTCTTTTTTTCTTCACAAGATTAACTATGACAGAAACTAATAGATTTTGATTCAGCTTGCCGAGATAGAATTCACTGGCCAGTTGGGTTGACTCCAACAGTTTTAAGGGTCTCTGCAGTTCGAGGTCTGCCACTTTCAAGCAAGAATTTTCGTTAGTATATGTATGCATGCTAAAAATATTATCTAAAACCTTTACAAACTAATGCGTTACCATTTTTTAATAAATATATATTGTTGAAATGACACCAATCACATTTATTAATATTTACATCCTTAATTTGGAAGAGTTATATAATAAAATTGATAGTAATTTTAGTGTTTTCCAAAGGAAAAAAAAAGTGTAAAGAGGAGCTAAATGGAGAAAGAAAACAGACCGAGCATATGGGTCGGCGCGGGTGGGATCAGGGAGGACAGGTTTGCGATCCTGAATGTGAGCCACCTTCCTGAGGAAAGATTTATTCAGGAACTTATCGGAATTGTTGATAATAACTTCCGGATCCTCTATCTCCGGCAAGGATACCCTCCTCTTCTTGTTGACGCGAACCGTTGGGGAATGCATGAGCTGCTGCTTCACCGTATGAATCCCTATAATCACACCTGCCCCAACCATTCCCAGCAGCACATACAATGGGGCTAACTCAAACTTCAAACCCAGCCTGCAGAGAATACCCACATAGATGCCTTCATGATCTTATTGTATTAAAAAATCTACACCTCCAAACACTTTGTGCATGGGAAGGTGTCAATTCAATTATAAGACCTTTGATAATAAGATTATGATTATTACTAGACTCATTACACACACTTTGCACGTATAATAATGTTCTTTATTTATTTATTTATTTTTGGTTTAGTGTTATAACATTTAAAAGTAATATATAAATAAACATGTGTATTTAAAAATAAATAAATAAAATAAAATAAAGATAAGGTAAGGTAACCTTAGGTAAGGTGGAATAATGTTTAAACATTAGATAAAGATAATGTCCTAAGTTTTAGGCTGAGTGTAGAAAATAAAAGAAAAAACCTAAAACTTAAGAATAGTAATTACTCTTTTAATTAGTTTGTGTTTTTTAATTTAAAATTATTTAACTAAAAGATAGGGGTATTTTAGGAAAAAGTATTTTGTATCAAATGATATTACGTCATCCATATCAAAATCCAATAAACAAAAGACATATGTGCAAAAATAACTAACCACTAACACGTCTTTCAATTGTTAGTAGATTAGTTATTTTTTTACTAACATATCTCACACTTATTGGATTTTGATACCGCTTATATGGTATTATTTGATACTAAATATCTTCTTATATTTTAAATAATTTAAGGATTTGTATGAGGGTATTTTAGTACGCATTTTTTTGGGTCTAGTGTCGTAATTTTTTTTCTTCTTCTTATTTTGGATAAGTTTGTTTTTAAGACATGAATTAGTTGGAGAGTGTCCTATTTTGTAAGCATTTTAAATAGAGTTAGAGATATATTTTTACTAGGTTGCTTTCAAGTTTTTTTTTTTTTTTTTGCTAAACATAAGATTTAAGAGTATTTTTTAAACCACATAAAAGTACAGTCAAAAGAAAAGAATCTTCTTATAAATAGTATAGATAAATAAGGAATTCTATAATTATTATCTCCCAAGGAATTCATAAAATGTGATGTTAGTGTTATTAAAAATTCATTTTATAAACTTACAAAGTGGTTTGTCAATTTCTAAACACAATTAAGAAATAGACATTACTAAAGATATTACAAAACTTAAGGGATAATTACATTAACTAACATGTTTGTGTATCATTGATCATTTTGTAGTAACATTTATAGTACATTTGGCATTATCCTTTATATAAGAGAGAATTAAGAATCTAAGATATATAGTGGTTGGTAACATTTGTAACATTAATTGTTACTCAAGGAAATATGCCATCCAAAAGATAAATATGCAATGTACCTCCTGCAAAATGCAATTACAAAAATAATCCGACTAACCTGGAACTTAAGCTATTATCTGCATGAGCAGCATCAACAGTTGGTGCAAATTTGGGAGCGGTTGATGTTGCAAACGATCGGTTTCCTCCTAGTTGTCGGATTAGCATTGATTTCCAGTAGCTCTACATTATATATATGACTCACATTATAAGCATAAAAAAATGAACCATACGAAAGAAAAAGAAGAAGAAAAATGAGAGTTAAGCACTTACATTTCCCCTGAAAGCCATTGCCATTTATTTATTATTATTATTTTTTGTTCCAATCAGATTGATTTTTTTGAGAGGAATGGATCAGGTTCAGTTTCTAGGGGTTGATTTATAGGGAGCAAGAAAGAAGGTTGAAGAGCCATGTGGCTAATGTTGTGGCATGGTGACAGAAATAGGAGCTTGGTGACCTCAGAGGGACACGTTTCATGCATGCACATTTTGTAGGAACTGAAATTGTAGAACCCTTCGTCAACCTTTGAATCTCTGCATGGCCACTCTTTTGACGGAACTACAGGGTAAACCATATAAATAACCCCCAAATATTTTCACGTTCTCCCAATTCTTTAAATTTAGGTTGCAAATTTTCAGCACACATATATATCTATATCTATATCTACGTCTGTACTACTATTTAAGAGTTTTTTCCTGACTGGGATTCTTAATTTAGATATCTAAAATACCCTCAAATTCATCTATTTGTATAGTTTAAATAATAAGGTTAGATATGTAAAATTAATAATTTAAAAACTACAAATTTTTAGCTAAAATTTTTTTTTTTAAGTTTTTTCTCCCACCTCCAAATTTCTCTTTCAGGTTAGTTGTTAAGTACTAATTCAACTTCTTCTTTTTGAAAAAATAAATAAAACTTTTTTTTTTCTTCCACATATGTGCTTTTTTTTTTTTTTTTTTTTTCTAATTGCCAAAATGAAATGGCCCAAGTTTTTACACTAAACTATTTTTTTCCACATCCACATTTCTCTCTCACATTAGTAGTCAAGTACTAATACAACTTCCTTTTTATAAAAAATAATAATAATAATAATAAAAAAAAAAAAACTGTTTTTTCCCCCACAAAAGTTCTCTCTCTCTCTCTCTTTTTTTTTTTTTTTTTTTTTTTTTTTTTTTGCTAATTGCCAAAATGAAATTGTTTGAAACTTTTTATCACTAAACGATTTAAAAAATTTTAAAAACTGAAAACATCTTTTGTTTTCCTAAAAATTCGTATATATTATCTCTATTTAGATATATCCCACACACTTTTTACATATCTTTTCGATTTCTTTGCACATACTTTTAGACTGCCTCAACTTTTTACTCACCTCATCACCATCTCAAATTTTAGAAAGGTATTGTTGAAATTATTAATTTGTTAGTTTGTGGTTTTTTGCTTCCGTAATTTTTTTCAAGTCACACTCTGTTTTAAAAAAATTTCTTCTTCTTTATCTCTTTCTCAAGTCTATTTTCACAGTTCCTTTGATCTCCACAATTTTTTTCCTCACTTCAACATTGTCTTTCTTTTCAAAGAAATATGTTTCTTATAACAAAAGTAAAGATGAGATTGTGAGGATTTTGGGTACGTCTGGGCAAGTCGTTATCTTCTTTTTCTTTTTCTATTTCATTGTTGTTGTTGTTGTTATTATTATTATATTTCATTTTATTAGTTCATTTGGTTCTAAAATCAAATGTTGTAGAGAAATCATTACCACCAATGTGACTATGTTTATATTTAAATACATCTTGATTTGGTTTGGTGTATTCGTTTCTTTCATTTTCAAGAGCTAAGTCTATACACCTTTAAGTAGCATGATGAAATTTATGTAAAAAACAATGTCATGAGTAAAACGTGTAAACCCAAAAAATTATTTTTAAAAAAAAGCCTCATGTGATGAGGCTAGTTACTATTTATTGAGTTTCTCATGTTTGGGGTCCTAATTTTGGATGCTTGAGGGCACATTTGGTAAGAGTATTTAACTATAGTTTTTTGTTTTGCAATCCATAAAATAGTGGGTCCCACATTTGAATTTATTGTTTGGCTAATAATTTCTAAATACAGTTTTCAAAAAACTATATCCTATTTTCCAGATTTAAAATAGGATTTTGAAAACATCTAAGGGGGTGTTTTCAAGATACAAAAAATGTTTTTAATGACATAGTTGTAAATAAATTGAAAACAGTGGACTCCACATATTTGTTCAAACTCTTTTATATCTTAAATTAAGGAGGTTATCTTTATCACAAAAAGAATTCCTACACTTCAAATTTGAAACTTATCATAAAAAAAAATAATAAAAAAAAAATACATGATGAACTATATTCCCTTATCATTATCCACACACAAAAAAAAGTAATTTACAGATTCTACACGTTACTTTTTGTAAATATATATAAATAAATATATATATATATATATATATATTAATATCAAAATTAGAAATGGTTTCCCAAAAAATTATTTTTTGTTTTTAGTATTTTGAAAATTGTTCTTAAAAGTGGGAACCAAACATGTATAATATAAAAATTATTATATGAAAACTAGTTCAAGTTCAATTTTTTTGAAATTGTTTTTATACTATTTTGAAAACAAAAACAAAAACCCTCCTACCAATCAAGCCCTAAAATACCCTCAAATTCACATATTTGAAAAGATAAATAATAAGGTTAGAGATGTAAAATTACTAATCTAAGAAATCCTAAATTTTCGTGTTAGTGTGTTCATATTTTGAAACTAGCCTCTAACGCTCCTGATTGTATTAATAGCCTACAAATGTATAATATTAGTGGACAAACATTTAAACTTCAAATTGAGATTAATTAAAAATCATAACACTAAACCCAAAAAAAAACCCCATTGAATGCATGAAACGCGCATGATAAGACTAGTGTTAATATATTGAAGTCCCAAATTAATGATTTGCAAACCTCAACTTTTATCAATATATATTTTACTAGAAGGCAAAAACCTATATGCTTGGATTTGTTTTTCCCAAAGATATGCTTTTATTCCTAAACAGTGTAGAAGTGCAAAATATTATCATCATATGTCAATAAATTAAAAATGTTAAGTTTTAAATATCAAAATTTAGTGGAATATGTTTGAACATTCCTGTTATTTTAACTGTTTTGTGCAACTATAGATGAACCCTCAAAAAAGAAAATATTAGATCAACTTTTTTAAAAAAAAAAATTTGATGATCAAAATAATGGTGTTGTTTATCTTGCCACTTACACTCTTGTTGGAGAAAATGGACATTTGCCCCTTTCGCCAAAACTTTTCAGCAAAATGCCACATATCTAAAGCTATTTATGGAAATGCCCCTATTTTGAAACACAATTTTTGGACAATCGAGTTATAGCGAACTAAAAAAAAAAAAAATTAAAAATTAAAAATTAAAAATTAAAAATTTCTGGAACTCGAGTTCCTTGAAAAAAATTCGAGTTTTACATTTCAAACTCAATTTTTTAAAAATCGAGTTTCAATACAGGAGCATTTTCCTAATTAGTTTCAGATATGGGGCATTTTGCTGAAAAGTTTGTGAGAAAGGGGTAAAAGCCAATTTTGGCCCACTCTTGTAGGCTTTTTTTTTTTTCAATTGTGGTGAAGTTCATCTTTGTGAGCTCCTGAGTAGTCATGATGGAATGTGAAATGAGGAAATTTCTAGTGCAAATGTTTTTATGATTACTCAAACCAATAGAATTTTTTGTCCTATCAAGGGTCTTAAATTTAAGTATGAATTTCAAATTTATGCGCTTGCTTAACAGGAAGTCTGCCAAACAATAGGATGATTAAATAAAGATTGATCAAACACAATAGTAAAAACAAAAATGGTTTTAAAAAGCCAATAAAATGCCAAAAAATGCAACTGTAAGTAAAAATTAAAGTGAAGATTCAAGGTTTATTACAACCTCTCACAACATATTTGGTTGACAAGCTGCCATCATTGTTATAAATTCAAACAAAGCTTGGATTGTGCATCCATACTTGCAGATTAGAATCCTGACATTGAGATTAATAAAAGGTGAATTTTGTATCCTCTTTAAGATCTCAACTACTTCAAGTCCTTTGTTTCACCGGCATGAATCCTGGCATCAACACTCAAAATGAAAAACTAAGGTCGTCAACATAATTTCGTCTAATTTGACAATAAGATCCGTAAAGCTAATCACTCGCCAAATACAATTATTCCTACAAATCATAACCATTTGAGCCAAAAATCAAAACTAAAAATCATTCACTCATAGAGAAGGAGGAAACAGGAATGAAACAAAATTCCACACCTACATAATTAATGCAATATAGAAAGAGAAGTAAAGACAAACCAACTCTTAAGAACAAAACATGCAAGAGAGTGTTAACAAAGGTTTGAGACTTGAACGGACTCCCAAAGAACCAAAAGAGAAGAACGTGGAGCTTAATTAAGGTACTAACGTAGCATTTATCCCAATACTTAGGTTCCACTTTCTGCCAAGTGCCAATAGAAGAACCAAATTGATACCCAAGTGAAAGCCTTGACAGTTGATACAGTAGCTTTGAAAAGTAACATAGGAAACCAAAAGTCCTAAAAAGTGTCTGTTTCAATAGTTTATACCAATTGACTACCAAAGAGAAATATATACAAAAAAGGAGCAAAAAAGGACACTAGAGAATGGTGTTGGGAAATTTAAACCTCGGTTGATAGAATTAACAAATTTTAAACTCAAATTGTTAATTAGATTTATTATGAATAAACCTTGTTAAAACAAACAAACATCAATATCATGCACAGCGAAATAGTAAATAAGACAAGATATGATGACTCAAGAAAACCAATGAAACAAACTAGTTTTACAATAAAAAATCTGGGGAGAAACCTTCCCGAAAAGCAATTCACTATAGTAAAGAGAAGTTTCAGATCTAGTATAAAACCTTTGTCTCTAGACTCTACAATCCTAGTAGATAAACTTACAGCAGAAACTTTCTACCACTTCAAAACCTATGAACTCTTCAAAATATGAACGCCACCCTTTTGCACAAATCCCAGTACATAACTAACCAATGATGCACGAATCCTAGTACGTGACTAACTCCAGCAACTTGAAGAAGGTTGTTGACTGCAAAGTTCTTCACTTCATCAACAATAAAAATCAAGAAGTACTTGGTTACAAAACCTTAAGGTGCAAAAGACACAGTAACTTTTTGTAGAGAGAATAAGGCACTAGGTCACTCAATGCATGTGTTCTCCATGTATAACGGCTTTTAAAATAAGCCTTATATATGTCTAGAGTTGTGAGAAAAGAAACCTTACACATACATGTTAGCATGAGCCAAAAATCAAATCTAGAAATTCTAATTTCGTAGATCTCAACAGATTCAACTTCTGTCGAGCTTCTGTACATGTCGAGATTCGTTCTTAAGTCTCGATAAATACTGTTTCTATCGAGGTATTTGTCGAGTTTTAATGAATAGCTTTTCTTCACTTGTTTCTTGGTCCAATCTTCATGACTTTAATACTTGGCTTGAACAACATGTTTCTTAAAGTACTATACCCATCCTAAATCTACCCAATTACAAGTAAAGTGCATTTTGTCAAAGAATTAGCCAATTACATAAAATATGTCCCTAACAAATGGTATTGGTTTAATAGAAGTATAGACTAAACAACTCTAGAACCCCATATGGCTATTTAAATAAGCCAAAAGATTTCAAGAATGTAATTGCAGGAAAAGGCTTTCCTCATATAAACCATAACAGTGTCAATTTTACCAAAAACACGTCTTATTTGTACAGCCATAACCTGGTTACTACTCACATTTTCTCATTTAGCATTACCCATACTAAAAAGTACAAATGACAATGAAAATCTTAATAATATGCAACCCACAAATACAAAAATAAAATCAATTTAATCCCCCTTAAAATTAATATAACTTAAGGAAAACCCGAAAATTAAATTATTTTTTTTTTAAATCACTAACCATTTTGTAAGATTGCCAGCAACTATAATCAGGTAGGATTGGATCTTTTAGGATTTTCCCTGGCTTCAACAAATAAAGAGGAAAATGGGTAAGGATGAAAATCTCTTAATTGATAGCAAACCCCATTTGAAGAGAATAGGAAAATATATCAGTACCACTGATTTGAGAAAACAAAGACAAAGCGGTGCGGGTGAGGTGGGAAAAACAGTTATATAAAGGGAATTAAATGAATAGTGAAGAAAACCTTGTGCGATGGTATTGGTTAGGGTGAAATAGAAGCAATTTGATGAAACTGACAATGCGTTTGAAATTGAATTTCAATTTGTAAACTACCAGAAAGTGGTCACATTTTGTAGGTCATGCTTTATGTGGGAGTTTAAGATGTATTTTTATTGGGTTGTCTTCCAATTTTGTCTCTATTTAAACTTTTTTTTTTTTTTTTTTTTTTTTAAGAATACTAAGTATTTTAACACACACACACACACACAAGGGAAGAGGGGAGAAGGTTTTAAAGAAACTAACAGTGGTGTATATCCAAAAGGGCCTTTTGTCTCAGTTTAAACTTTAAACGTAAGGTATAGGTATATTTTTGAACTACCAAAATGTCTATCCAAACAGAAAGCCCCTTAATGAAATTGAAAAATAAAATAAAATAAATAAACAAACACAAACAGGGTAAGTCACAATTTCAATGCAAGTAGTATGAAATAAACATTGCCCTTTTATTCATTCTTATAAAATCTCAAAATACAAATTTAGTACCTTACATTCTTCTTACAATTAATTTCATTACAGTGTAATCACTAAAAAAAAATAGAAATGATTATACATGTCATTATTTATTGTTATACGTGTCATTTCGAGCCTCCCCACATTGTGGACATGGTTACTTAACTTAATAAAGGCAACATCAAGTGACGACCTTGAAATGGTCATAGTAATTAATTTACCCTAAACAACATCAAATCATCATAAGGTAATATGGTCAAAATTGATAAGAACTACTCCTATTTGAAGTTTTCTGAGTATGTGAAAGGCCGTATTTCCTTAGTCAAGCAAAATATGTTTTTGCTTGGTTATGTCTACTATCTGTTGCCACTTAACTTAAATCACTCATTTTTACCAAAGGGAACTTTGAAGTGTGAAGAATGCAATGAAACAAAATTGTATCCAAAAAGTGTGTCTTAGTGTCTGTTTGGATTTTTATTTAGGGCAAATATTAGTGCACACCGATCATTGCAATCACGTTTTCAGTTCAAAATGTTTTGAATTGGAATCATTTAAAGTCACGATTTCAATGCAAGTGATATGAAATAAACATTTCCCTCTTATTCATTCTTATAAAATCTTAATTCAAATTTAGTACCGTACATTCTTCTATTAATTAGTTTTTTTGAAGGCGAAATGAAAGTTCATTCATTGATTAAAGCGATGAGAATTGAAATGCAGGGCCTCAAGGGTTGGTGGTGGAGATTCTTCCAACCAAACTAGTTCATCATCTACATTGCTAGCAAATTTAGCTATAGAGTGGGCCACTAAGTTTGCACTATGCTTAACAAAGTTGACAGAAAAGCTTCGGAAGCCTACTGCAATACAATGAATGTCCTCATAAATATGACCCAATCGTGATCTATTGGATCTTATAGATGTTATGGACTTCATCACGCTCATGTTGTCCCCTTCTAGCAACAAGTCTGTGAAACTTGCATCCACAACAAACTCCAATACTTTTTGGCACGCTAGCACCTCAGCTTCCTCACTATCTTGCATCAATGGTCCTTTGGCCACTAGAGACACCATGACTTCTCCCCTTTTATTGCGCACAACCACCCCAATTCCTGATGCGTTTATTTCTGCAAAGACAACAACATCAACATTCACTTTGTAAATTAATCCCACTGGTGGCTCCCACAACTGCACTGAACCGAGATGGGTAGAGATAGCCAACTGCCCTTGTGCTTCCTTATACTCCTCCAACAAGTTCGCAACTCGTTGAACAAGCTGAGATGGATCTTGCAAAATGCCTCCATGTAAAACAAAGTTTCCTTGGTTCCAAATGATCCAACACTAAACCAGAATAATTTCGAGCTCTTCACTTGTCAACCTATCCGTCAATTCGTCAAACAATTGAATAAAGTCAGCTTGGCCACCCACACACTTCTGCAATCGTCCCTTGCTGCCCACCCAAACATCTCTAGCTACCCGCCCAAACATCTCTAGCTGACCCACACTCCCACAAAACGTGGAGAATTGATTTTGATCCTTGCTTATAGAGATCACATACACCATCTTCGATAATTTTTCAGCGAGCCAAATTTTCTCTCATTGGTAGGATGTCTTGGCATGCCCTCCACCCAAAAAATTTTAATCTTATTTGTTAAATGGAGCTTCCACAGCCTTGGCCATATCGACCCCCTATTTTGCGCACCAAAGCTCCCCTCCATTCCGTTCATCTCCCTGGAAAGCAATCTAGCCATGCAACACCCCGATTTTACTGAATAAACTCCATCTTCATTAGGAAGCCACACAACAGAATCCGGTATATCTCTTCTGCTTAAAAGGATGTGAAGAATGGCTTCCACATCCTCCCTAGTAAATTTTGCTCCAATTAAACCCCGATCCCATTCATGTGCTGTCCAATCAATAAGCTCAATGACTCTCCCTTCACCATCCTCATCCACTGGCTAATGTAATACTCGATTAGTGGGGTGATTTGGGATCCACTTGTCTTGCATGATCCAAATAGAGTTGCCATTCCCCACTTTAGACACTCGATTTTGCACCCATGATTTAATCAAGGAAATAGCTAGAATAACCATTTATATACCCAAAATTCATGATTGCATTACATGCATTAATTCATTCATTGCATATCATAAAAATGATCTTGAGATTCTAACGGTCGTGACGATATGCCCGATTTCTAAATCGGACCGTCGGATTGAAAGATATCGCATGATCAAGTTTGCATGGTTAGCATGCATTATGTTTAGGTAGAATCAATCACAAATAATCAATCTAAATTAATTCTGATTGGCTAGACAATTAAAATTAATTAAATAATTTTGTGATTAATTGTTAGTGTAAAAAATAGGCTTGCCTACATAGGAATAAAGGGAATAATCGGATAATAGTAAAATTGTGGATAATCAAGATTTTTTGAAGTATTTATCTACAAGATAATCATTGCTAAAAAGACCTGAATTATCAGAAAAAGAGTTTAATTTTTAGAATATGGATTAAAAACGCATATAAGTGCAAGTCTCGACTCAAAAAACCTCAAAAAAGGAGTCCAAAATGGACCAAAACTCAAATGAGGGACCGGCACCCAAAAGGGCCATTCGGCACTTTTGGAGCGCCAATCGGCACAAATTCGAGCCCCAGCCCAAGGGCATTTGGATTGAACTAAAACACATCCTTTTCGATTTTTTAGAGATAAGGATGCGTCCCAGTTCATATTATGATCACTTAGCTAATTTTTCGAACATCTCAGCCTCTATAAATAGAGGCTGCATCTCAAAATTCAACACACTTTTTCACGCTCTCTGAGTTCCCCTCTTTCTGACTCTTCTTTTTTATTATTTTCTCTCTTACATTAAAGACGTTTTGGAGGCTCTAGCCATAGGAATTTCTTTTTTGTAAGCAAGATATTTTAGGTTTCAAAGATAATTGAATAAATTTCTTTGAACCCTAAAATATCCCTCAATAAGAAGAGCACGTCCATGCAAGAGGTAGTTTTTCTTTTTCCTTTTTTTTGGTCTTCAAAAAAAAAAAAAAAAAAAAAAATTTACTTGATGATGCATGAATAGACTTAGGATGTTTTTTATTTTAATTTCTAATGTTGTTGCTATGAGTTGCATAAACTTTGTTAAAATATGTCTTTAAATAATTCTCTTGTTGTTATGATTTTCCTTTTAAGTTTCAAAATTTTTCTCATTAATAAATCTTTTTTAAAACTAAAAAAAAATCTGTATCTTCATTAAATACAGATCTGAAATTTTTTACACATAAAAACAGATATGTATTTTCATGAAATAAAGATCTGAAATTTTTTACATATCAAAACTGATTTGTATTTTCATTAAATATAGATTTGAATTTTTTTACATATCAAAACAGATCTATATTTTCATTAAATATAGATTTGAATTTTTTACACCTCAAAACTGATTTGTATTTTCATTAAATACAGATATGATTTTTTTTAACATCAAAACTTATTTGTATTTTCCTTAAATACAGATTCGATTTTTTTTTGAAGAAAAATTTCATTTGTCACAAAAATAGGAGATTTTAGAACTTAAAAGAGGGAGTCAAAAGTTGTGATGGTTTGTTTAATGCATGTAACGTAGATTTATTTCATGGGTGTAGTCCTCTTCTAAAAAAGTCTTTTTTTCTCATCTTATTCATAAAAATAAAAATAAAAATAAAAAAATAGATCTTATTTTCTTCCTTACAAATCTAGATTTTCTTACTTACAAAATGGATGTGATTTTTTAACATATAAACCATTTTTTTTTTTTTTACTTTGTTTCAAAATAGATCTGATTAAAAAAAAAATTTAAAAAAACTAAAAACAAATTTTTTTTATTCACCAAAAATAGATTTGATTTTTCTTTACAAAAGTTTTTTTTTTAACCTATACAAAAACAAATCTAGTTACTTTTTAATGAATCAAATCAAATTTTCATTTACAAAAGCAGATCTGAATTTTTCTTTAAAAGAAGAGGGCACATTCATAAAATAGATTCATGTGAATCAGTTTTGGCTAAGTTTGTCATGTATGCAACATATCATTCATATCATGCATAAAGGGTATATTGGTCATAAGAGTCTAGAAAACCAGACTCTGTCGGAGTGGAATGGGTGCCTAACACCTTCCCATTTCGTAACCTAACCTCCGAACTTAGTTTCTTTTGGATTGGTAGACCTAGACTTTGTCTTTCTTTTTATTTTTTGGGTAGATTGTAACTAAGACAAAAAGTCATGTAATTCTTTGGTAGATTGTAACTAGAACTCCAAACCTTGTAATATTCAATCTATCAAGTTTGTATTTTTATTCAATTAATGACAATGAAACTTTTTGGTCATGTAAAGTTGTATGTAATTTTTTCTTATTTTTTTGTATAAAAAATAAGTAGAGACTCCACACCACTTACCCAAAAAGGGAAGTGCCCTTGAAAGCACCTAAATCTCTTTTTTTGAGAGCACCTGAGGATTTGCAGTCTCTCACACCCACCTTCCAACAACATCCCTTCTTCAGTATTGGTTGGGCTACCAGGGGACTTTTCCACACATAAGAGCTATTGGGCACATCTGAAAGCTTCCAAAAAAACTGCATCGTGGAAAGTACTTGGCTTTGAAACATCCATACACCAAAGAGTCTTTTCCCTACAATAACCTCCATCCTTGATTGGCCAACATTGCTAGGTTGAAGTTCCGTATGTCACGAAATCCCATTCCACCTACTTTCTTAGGTTGAGCTAGTGCATTCCAGCTCTTCCAATGGATTTTTCTTTCATTACCAATCTGCCCCTACCAAAACCTTGCACTCATAGCATTAAGGTCATTACATAGCTTCACCAGTAGTAGGAAGACTCCCATAGTATATGTAGGGATAGATTGCACCACTGCTTTGATAAGAACTTCCTTCCTTACTGTAGACAACAGTTGTCCCTTCCAACCTTGGATATTCTTCCATGCTCTATCCTTGATGAATGAAAAGGTTTGAAATTGGCCTGGCCTACCAACGTGGGTAACCCCAAATAAGATTCAAACCTATCCACCTCCTGAAGCCCTAAATCCACCTTAATTCTCTCCATCTATTCCATGGGTGTGTTACTGTTGAAATAAACCGAGGATTTATCAAAGTTAATGCATTGGCTTGGCGAGGTTGCATATGTCTGCAACAGTTCTGTAATAACCTACACGTCCTCTTGATTAGCCCTGCAAAATAATAGGGAGTCATCCGCAAATAATAAGTGAAAGATGCATGGTGCTCTTTTACAAACGGCCACCCCATGGAGGCACCCTTCATCCTGTGCTCTAGCCAGTAGGGATGAAAACCCTCTGCACATAGAAGGAACAAATAAGGTGATAAGGGGTCACCCTGACAAAGCCCTTTTGAGGGGTGAATATTACCATATGCCTTTCCATTGATGCATACAGAAAAGGAAGCAGATGTCACACAGCTTATAACTCTATCAATCCACCTATCTTGCTAGCCCAATTTAGACATAATACCCTTCAAAAAGCTCCATTCAACCCTGTCATAAGTTTTGCTGATATCTAGTTTAAAGCTAGAGAGCCTTTTCTACCAGATCTTCTATTGTGCATAGCATGCAAAGTTTCATATGCCACCAACACATTATCAGTAATCAAGCGACCAGGAATAAAAGCACTTTGTAAAGGAGAAATCAGCTGGGGAAGAATCATCTTAAGTCTATTGGCCAAGACCTTCAAAATAATTTTGAAAATTACATTGCAAAGACTAATAGGTCTATAATCTATAATTTTCTTTGGTGACTTAATTTTGGTAATAAGAATAATAGGAGTATAATTTATTTTAGGCGGCAGGATACCAAAATTCCAGAAATCTAACACAATAGCAATCACATCATCACCTACAATATGCCAAAATTTCTGGTAAAAGAGAGCATTCATACCATCTGGCCCAAGAGCCTTTGTTGGTCTCATCTGGAATAATGCTGCTTTAATTTCTTCTATAAAATATTCACTAGACAAAATTTCTAGCATATCTGTGGTCACTTTATAGGGTATTGTTCCATTTTGTTGCATTCTTCCATTTTGTTGCTGCCACTTGAACTAAAAATAGACCCAAAGTAATCAACTGCCACTCCAACCATTTCATCCATCTCCTCCACCCATTTATCTTGCTGATCTCTAATTCCTTGAATAAAGTTCCTTCGTTGTCACTGTGAAGCCGTGGAATGGAAAAATTTAGTGTTCTTGTCTTCATATCTAAGCCAAGGAATCCGAGAGCGTTGATGCCAAAAAATTTAATGCATAAGGAGCAACGCATCAAGTGGCTTGCTAGCTTCCAAAAAATTTGCCCTTGTCTCCTCAAAAGGCTCACAGGTATTTAGGATCTCTAACAGATTTTGTAATCTTTTTATTTCTTCAGTATTTGGGTTTGTCTTTGAAGAACCCCACGCATGAAGGTCAATCACACAACTCGCTATTTTTTCTTTAATTATAGACATGGCCGAATCTACCCTTTTACCCCCAGCAGTCCACGCCACTTCCACCATTCTTTCATAATCATCCCATAGTAACCAAGCCTCCTCAAACTTAAACTCGTTCGCCCCTCTACCTCTCAACCCATGGTTTGCCTTGGTTTGTAAGATAAGTGGGGCATGATCCGAAGCATGAGAGAATAAGTGTGTAATTGTGCTCGCTGGAAAGCTCTCCCTCCACCCAGAGTTTGCTATTGCCCGATCCAGCTAATCCTTTGTGTTAGCATTTCTTGGTCTTTAATTATTCCATGTAAACAGATGGCCACGGAATCCTATATCAACCAAACTACATGAGTCCAACGCTAATCCAAAGTCCTCCATCTACTTATACGATGGTGGGTGCCTGCTTTGCTTCTCTGATGAGAGTAAAATAGCATTAAAGTCTCCAATGCAACACCATGGCTCATCAACCATTGTGGATAAGTGTGACAAGAGAGCCCAAGATTTATGTTTTTGGCTAGCATCGGGCCAACCATAGAATCCTGTCAAGTACCACTCAAACCCATCCTCATCCACAACTTTAGCCAAAATATGATTCTCCGTATAGCTAACCACATCCAATTGCACCTTTGATTTCCAAATCAACGCCAATCCTCCCCCTGTGTTCGGTTTCTTTACTATCAATTTAATTCTGAAATGGTAATTCTTTGCAATGCTTGTAAAATCCTTCCTTATCTAGGCGAGTCTCCATCAAGAAACACACCTTGGGAGCTTGATCCCTCATAAGTTTGCGAAGGCCTCGAATTGTCCAAGGGTTCCCAAGCTCTTGGCAGTTCCAACTTAACAGTCTCATTGTGCCTGGCAAGGATGCTCATGCACCCTCGCCATTTCGCTATCGTGTAAACCTCCACGAATTTTTTCACATTTTTTCGTGTGCCCCTTAGCTCTGCCTCACATTCCTCTCCACTATGCCACAATCCTCATTTTTCCAGTAATGTTAGAGGTTGTTGGATTGATAATTCCTACCCAACAACCATACGGGCCAACCTAGTCCATGTGGGCCTATTTTTTGAAGTCTTCGGCCCATCACATGTCCTATTCTTCACGTGTGCAAACCCCTCATGCATCATGTTGCCTATCACTTTCAAACTTGCTTCCTCTTTATTCCCCTCAAATAAGGAAATTAATTCCTGTGAGCTGTTACCTTTATAACCCGATGCCCCCCATTCCATAATTGTATCAACACACGTTGAAGCCTTAGGGACATTAATCACATAAGCTGGAACCGTCCCGATATTATCGCTTTTTCCTTTTCCACTTTCCTCGTGTTCACTAGGGTTTGCGTGGTTGTTATCCTCTTCTGCCGCCACTCCTTGGCTGGCAGAGTTCCAACTTCCTTCATCTACCATCGTATCACTTCGAAGATTCTTTCCTTGATTTGCCCACTATCTTCCCCCACTTGCCTTCAACCACTCGCCATATTTCCATGGTGCTTCCTTACTATTTTTTGTGAGAGCAAAGTGACTAGCATAATGCTTAAGATCATGCCCTAGTAAACCACAGTAGTGGCAAAACATTGGTAGTCTCTTGTACTTAAATGACACCCAAATCTTTTTTCTATTCGAACCAGCTAAAATAAATCCCCGTCTCATTGGTTTCGATATCGGGATAGCCACCTTAACTCTCATCAACAAATTTTGCAAGTCCTGCCTTCGGCACTTCTCTACTTCTTCAACCACTCCCAAATGACTACCCACCTACTCTGCAACTTTGGGACAGGCCATATCAAACGGTGCTCCCCATATTTGCACCCATAGGGAGGCCAAATCAAACTGGACAATTTTCGCCGTCATCCCTGATTGCCATTTATGCAACATTAGGACTTGGTTGTCAAATGTCCACGGACCTCCTTTCAACACCCGCTCAAACTCAAACTCTAGATCAATTTTAAATTGGAACAAATTAGTACCAACTTCAATGATTTGCAACCCATCCTCAAGCCCCCAAGCTCTTCTCAACATACTTTGGGCCGCCTTTTTGTTGAAAGGCTTGCATGTAAGGAAATTTCCAATCAAGCTTAGGGTGCAACTTTCAATTTCTTCTTGTCGACCCTCATTTGAAATAGCAATGACTTCTTCTTCCTTTGCAGTCAACTTCATTTTCCCCAAATTGTTGATAACATCCTCGGCCATCGTGACTGAAAAAAGTAACACAAAATTAATTTACCTTAAACAACATCAGAATTAAATTTTAAAATATTAATTTAAAAAAAAATCACTAACCATTATGTAAGATTTCGAGTGACTATAATTGGGTAGGATTTGATCTTCTAGGACTTTTGCTTGACTCCAACAAATAAAGAGGAAAAATGGTAAGAATGAAAATTCTCTAAATTGATAACAAGCCCTATTTGCAAAGAATAGGAAAATAGATTAGTACTGATGAGTCCAAATTGTAACGGCTTTGTCAGTCATAATGGACGAACCCAAGACACATTATGCATTTATGGCAAGCATTTATGCCAAAGAGTAACAGAAATAGCAATGGGAAAGAAGGCATTACACAAATCAAAACATTAGTTTGTAATGTATTAACTGTTACAAATAAGAATGAATGCAGAGATTTGTTGCTAATTAAAGACAGGATGACTATAAAGCCAGAGTGGAACAAAACCAAAAGGTACACAACTTTAATCCCAAAAATACTCCCAAAATTGAATTACATTGTGATATTCCAATTGAATTCCATCTAACTTTATCATTGGAGGGTTTTTGGCACACACCATACCTGTGTATCCACATTTCTTTATTTCACCTCTTATTGCACATTTGTCCATAGACAAATCCATCCTCAACATCCATCTGCATAGATGAGAACTCAACTAACGATTTTCTGCATCTTCAGTTTAGCGTTGAAGGGACACTGATCATTCAAGTCATTTCCCAAATTGACAAAAGAGATTTTCGTAGTGCAAGAAGGACCTAGAGTAAGCAACATAACAGATATAGGCTCTCACAGCCAATATAGCAGAGTTGACTTGCCAAAATGAAGAACTACGAAAAGCAACTGAGTCCTAGAATGAGGAACGATAATGGACTACAGAAAATTAGAATGAAGAGGAGCAACATCGAAGAATTGAATGAAAAAATAATGAAGAGGAGTCAAATAGTCAAATCAACAAAAGAACAAGGGCTTCAAAAGAAAATTCATCTAGAATGGAAAGCGAACTCCATAGCATGAGGAGAGAAATGGACGAACTCAGGAGTGCGGACAACTTGGAGGAAATTATTCGGAGAACAAATTTGTCATTCACCACTAAGGTGTTGAATCATCCTTTTCCACCAAAGTTTTGTCTCCTTCAACTCAAGTCATATGACGGTTTGAAAGATCCTTTGGACCACATCAAATCCTTCAAAACTTTAATGCACCTACAAATGACTCCGAATGAAGTAATGTGTAGAGCCTTTCCAACTATACCAAAAGGGGTAGCTAGAGTCTGGTTTAGCAAAATACCTCCAAGTACCATTGCAAACTTTAAACAACTCAGTAGGAGTTTTCATCATTTCATCGTAGTACAGTGATATAAGAAACCAACTAGGCATCTTCTCAACATTTTTGTAAAAAACATAAAAATCTTTGAGACAATACGTCACTTACTTCAATAAGGAGTTGCTACAGGTGAACGAAGCAAAAGACCAAATTATCCTAACGACCTTCCAGGCAGGCTTATTACCTAGGGATTTTTTTTTCAATCGCCAAAACCCCACCAAAGTTAGTAGTAAAAGTTGCTTTACAAAGCCCAAAAGTGTATGAACGCAGAAGACACAGTAATTAGAAAAAGAAATGACAAGTAAAAGGAATAAAGATGAAAGAACAAATCATCACCCTAAGAAGAAGAAGGAAACACAAAGCCCAAAGTAGACTTCAGTTGGAAAAAGAAACCTCCCAAATTGAAGGTCAAGGTTTACTAATTTTACCCATTTTATAATGCCAATTGAATAGGTGTTAATGCAGATAAAAGATGAATCGGCCTCAACCCATATTGGGTTTGGCAAAAGGCAAAGATAAAGCAAGTATTGCAGGTTTCATCAAGATCACTAACATCGCACCGAAGAATGCAAACACTTGAAAAAACAAATAGAGACCTTGATTCATCAAGGAAAGCTGAAAAAATTCATGCAAAAGACGGATTCATACGGATGACGGCAGAGAGATGGAAAGGATCGAGATCAAGAGACAAACAATACCAAGGCTCCCATAGGTGAAATAAGAATGATAGCAGACAAGTTAGTAGTAGGTGGACCCTCGAAATCTCCTAAAAAGTCATATTTAAGGAAAAGTGGGGCTAACATGGGGAGGACCTTATAAAGTTATGCTCGTCCATGGAACATAAAGTACTTAGAGAAGTACTATCAGTAAGAAACTTAGAAGAATTTTCATTTTTCTTTAAGTGTATTTCTATTTCTGTTATTTCCCATTTTAGCTAGGATTTCTATCCTTGGCAAATAAAGCGTGAAGAATAATATTATTCAGAAGATATCATTGTCAGTAATACATGACCTAAAAAGTTATTAATACATAACTTAATCGTCATTAATAAATGACCTAAAAAGTTATTAATACATAACAAATCCGTCATTAATACAGGCTTAGAAAGTTATTAATACATAATTTAATCGTCATTAATATATGACTTAAAAATTTATTAATACATAAAAAATCCTTCATTAATACATAACTTAATCTTCATTAATACATGACCTAAAAAGTTATTAATACATAACGAATCCGTCATTAATACATGACTTAGAAAGTTATTAATATATAAATAAATCATCATTAATACATGACCTACAAAGTTATTAATATATAGCTTAATCGTCAGTAATACATGGGTGTTGTTAATGGATGCTGACACAGCACCTGTTAATGTGATAAAATTTAAAATAAATTGTTCACGTTTTTTTTAAGGATATGGAAAAAACTGAATATGTATTAAATGTGTGTCAATTTAGATGGAGAAAGTCAAATCATTTTGCAAAATCACAGCTAAAAAGTAAAAAATTTTCCAATTTCCTATGTAGGGGAGATTTGTAATAGATCATAAATAAACCACAACTGGTTCATTAACAGGTGCTGGCCGACACCTGTTAACAAAGTCCTTAATACATTACCTAAAAAGTTATTAATACATAATGAATCCATCATTAATACATGACTTAGAAAGTTATTTATACATAACTTAATCGTCATTAATACATGACCTAAAAAGTTATTAATACATTGTGAATTCATCATTAATACATGACTTAAAAAGTTATTAATACATAACTTAATTGTCATTGATACATGACCTAAAAAGTTATTAATACATAACTTGATTGTCATTAATACATGACTTAGAAAGTTATTAATACATAACTTAATCATCATTAGTACACGACCTAAAAAGTTGTTAATACGTAACTTAATCGTCATTAATACATGACCTAAAAAGTTATTAATACATAACTAAATTGTCATCAATACATGACCTACAAAGTTATTAATATATAACTTAATCGTTATTAATACATGACCTAAAAAGTTGTTAACACATTACGAATCTATCATTGATACATGACTTAGAAAGTTATCTAAAAACATAACATAATCATCATTCAAACATGACCACAAAAATGGCTAAAAGTTAACACGTCATATTCAAAGATGAGGCAATCTCAACCCTACACATATCATAGGGACAAACAAAACGTCATCTCACAATAAATGCGAGTACATAGAATAAATGCGAGTACATAGAAAACGAAGAGACGAAATTTCCTTTATTTCTATCTTATCACATAGACAAAGGCAAGAATAAGGGGACAATTGATGAATCCAAATTCTAACAACTTCATCAGTTATAATAGATGAACCCAAGATATGTTATGCATTTCTAGCAAGCATTTATACCAATAAGTAACAGACAGAGCAACGGGAAAGAAGACGTCACACTAATCAAAGTATCAGTTTGTAACATATTAACCGTTACAAATGAGAATAAATGCAGAGATCTGTTGCTCATTAAAGACAAGATGGCTATAAAGCTAAAGAGGAATGGAACCAAAAGGTACACAATTCTAATCCCAAAAATAGTCCCAAAGTTGAATTCCATTGTTTAGGTTAAATTATTTCATACCGTTTGCATTGAAATCATGACTTTAAATGATTTTAGTTCAAAACATTTTTAACTGAAATCGTGATTGCAAAAATCGGTGTGCACTAGTATTTAGAACATTGGCATCAGTTGTGCCATGTGAAATGCCATTTTAACACACCAAAATCTATTGTATCTATTTTAGCACACCACTTTACGATACACCATGCATAAGATCTTCTATTATAAGATTAACCCATTAAAATAATATATCCATCACATTAAAAATTATTCTTTTACTGTGTCTCTATATTCTCCCTGCGTATAAACTCAACCCATAAACCCAAGAAAAAATTATTCCACGACCCAAATTCACCCATAACCACTAGCCTCCATGACCACAACTCAAATCCATCCAAATTTGCAACAAAATCATCACAAAAATCAACCATAATCACACAAAAAACAACCAAAATGCAAAACACTGCCTCTCATCACTAGAACACAACCTAACCACCACCACTACTCTAATGAACACAACACAAATCCATCGTGACCACCACCCACAACCCATAACCAACACCTAATGCCAATGCTCTAAATACTACTACACACCAATTTTTGCAATCACAATTTCTGTTCAAAATGCTTTGAATTGAAATCATTTAAAGTCACGATTTCAATGCAAGCAATATGAAACAAACATTGACCTATTCATTCTTATAAAATCTCAATACAAATTTAGTATCGTACATTGTTCTTATAATTAGTTTCATTAGAGTGTAATCATTAAAAAAAAAATTATACATGTCATTATTTGTTATTATATGTGTCATTTCTGGCCTCCCCTCACTGTGGGCGTGGTTACTTAGTAAAGTCAATGTCAAGTGAAGATCTTAACATGGTCTTAGTAATTAATTTACCCTAAACAACATCATTAAATCATAATAACAGATGAGTCAAATATGTAATAAACCCAAAGAAAATGAAATGAAAAGAGGGAGGGGTAGGCAATAGAAGGAAGGACGAGTCAAGTTAATTAGGTCAAATTGAGAATTTGTTGGAAAAGGTCAAGCCAAAATAGGAGAGCTAATCAGAGAAATCATGATTAGCAATTGATGGTTAGAGTAGAGACTTGGTGGCCTAGTGGTTGTGGTTGTGGTTGTGGAGCTATAAATTTTATTTATTTTTAATTTATTTGACCATATTCCCTCCTTTCCCCATTATCCCACACCCCCTTCTTTCGTTGACTTAGATGATGATTTTCATTGTAAGAGCAAATATTAGTCGTTGCTTTTTCTATTTAATAAGTTATTTTTCCTAAAAATATTTCTTGCTAAACACATTTTTGAAACTTTTTTTTTTTTTTTTAATCAAAACAAGCAGAACCTAAATACAACAATTATATTTCAAAGATTAAAATCCTCAAATCAAACTGCTTCTCTAAAGTATAAATTTTGACATTTTTTTTTTTTTTGGGTTTCATTTTTGTTTGGCCTCATTTTCTTTGTGCCTTTCCCATATGGTCAAATATATTAAATAAAAATAAAAATTATATTTAGTCCTCTT